>NC_088422.1:70136301-70208801 GCF_034236695.1 Oncorhynchus nerka | reverse complement strand
CAGCTTGGTGGAGCCGGCAGTGATGCCATTAAGCGGCACCCTGGCTGATAAGGCGAGCAGAGTTATTGAATAAATAAATAAATTAAAATAATATCTTATGTATTCTTTTCACCTCCCTTCAGGCCCCCCATCCCAAATCCTGACCAGTCGGGCTCTTCCCCCCCTAACCCCCAGACCCCGTCTCCCCCAAACACACACATCATTTCCCTGCACCCCTTCACTGCTGATGCAGGCACCAACCGCCACTCCTGGAACCTTCCCCCTAGTATCCATCCACCAGCACATTAAAAAAAAACTTGAATGCAGCTTCGCAATAAATAATACATTTGACTAATACACATTCAGCAGGAGTCAGTGTTTACCCCCCACGCCCACACATCCAGAGGAGTCAGTGTTTACCCCCCACGCCCACACATCCAGAGGAGTCAGTGTTTACCCCCCACGCCCACACATTCAGAGGAGGGAGAAAGACAGAATCCAAGGAAAGAAGAGTTTCCCCCAGAACACAGAGCAGTGACGGCTCGATAATAGGCTAAAACAACTAGCATGAGAGCAAGGGAGTGAGGGAGAGGGAGAGAGGCAGCAAGAGAGAGATAGAGAGAAGAGTGAGGGAGAGAGACAGCGAAAGAGAGATAGAGAGAGAGAGTGAGGGAGAGAGACAGCGAGAGATAGATAGAGAGAGAGTGAGGGAGAGGGGGAGAGAGAATGAGAGAGAGAGAGAGAGAGAGAGAGAGAGAGAGAGAGAGCGAGAGAGAGAGTGGCAAGCATATTATAACTCATCCATGTGGATCTCCCTAGTAGATTGGGAACAATCCCTTGTTGAAATTGTCTTCTAAACACTTAGAGAGAAGGAGACAGCACGGAGCAGCCTGCCAAGCTCAGTGTGTTCCTGTGTGTGTATTCTCACACTGCCTGCTATCCTAGCCAAGGTAGAGAAACCGCTGAGAGAGCATGTGTGTGTGTCTGTACCGGTGCCTGTCTTGCAAGCCAGCCAGCGAGTGAGCGAGAGAACGTGGTGTGTGTGTGTGTGTGGAGGAGAGAGAGAGAGAGAGAGAGATGGTATTATGCACTGTGGATGTTGCCTCGTGTTTAACCAGCCTGCCTGCAAGCCCAGGTACTGCCTGCCTGCGCGCCGGCTTCTAAATAAGCAGCACATTCACCGTCCCCTTAAGGACAGGCGGCTAGGCTGCAGAGTGTGAAATCACACTAATAGTCAGTACAGTAGCTAGCGCTGAGCAGGAGCCAGAGCAGGAGTCAGCTCCTACATGACTTACTACTGTAGGTAGAGGACAAGCAGCACCAGAAGAGACAGTGGGGATTGGACGTCAGAGGGAAAAGAAAGAGAAAATTCAGAAAGGTCAGTAAATTCCTTTTTTATTTTTGCTCGGTGGAATCAATTTTTTTCCTCTTCTTCCACTCTGAGTCCAGTAAGTCTGGAACCTGGGCTGTGACTGCTGCGTTTTGCTGGAGAAACTATTGATTCTTTACAAGTTTGTGGGAAGTGTGCTACTGTTTGATCCTGCCAGGTGGGAGCAGGTGAAAAAGCTGGATTTGTGGGTCTGGCTGCTGGAGCAGGCCAAATCATCACTAGTGTATTGACTGTGTGTGTTTGTGTACGTTTGTGCATGTGTGTGTTTACATTTTACTGAATGGGTGCCTGTGTGTGTGTTTATTTGTGTAACATTTTACATTGCATTACATTTTAGTATAAAGTATCTATATCTGTGTGTGTTATTATCATATGTGTGTGTACTCCTATTTTCTGCTTGTGTAAGTTGACTGGGTCGAACTGTGTGTGTGTGTTCACGTGTGTATGGTTGTGATGCTGTCTATATTTTTGGGAGTGAGGGGGAGGCGGAAGGTGGAGGGAAGAGGATCCCCCCGTGGTCAGTAGTGAGTGGGCCAGAGAATGGGATCGGGGAAAGGGGGCATTGCCGGAAAAATAAAAGCGCCGGCCGCGCTGAAAAGATAAATAAAAGCGCTCTTTGCCGCCATTTCATCCTGCATGTGTGTATGTACTCGTAGGGATGCTCTGGCCAGCACTGATGACTCCCAAACACGCCAAATTCTAGCTGTCTCATGTGGTAACATATTACACACTGAGGGGGTCATTGGACCCGTGACCTGCACACAGGTGAAGGAAGCATAGTAACCCACACCGCGATGCACACCACATACACACACCAACCAAGATGGTGTCCGCCATTTCCTCCTCCAATGGCGTTTCTTGTACAGTCAGGTCCGCATCGTCATTCAATTTTTTAATAGAGCTTTGTGGTGGGGAAAAAATGATGTTGACTTTTACTTTTCACTTTGGTAGTTCATTTTGAAGTTCACATTTTTTGGAAATAATGTTTTTAGAATTTTGGTTTCGATTTTTTATGTTTTGAACTATAATTTCAGAAGTATGAATGTGGTTGAGATTTGGAAGGGGGAAACGGCTGGACTTGAGGTATGTGTCAGCACTTAGACATGTTTAGCCACACTCAAAAGAAAACTGGAAAAGCCAGGACTACCAAATTGTCAGCAACACTAAAGACATCAACACAAACATTTCAGCCATCCATCATAGCTGTCGCTCTGTTTCTGTGGCGACAGTGATTTATTCCAGGGCTGAAATCCATTTGAGTCTGAATGAGGAAATAAACTCCAGTCCAGCAGGAGGACTACAGACACACACACACACACGCAAACACACACACACACACACACACACACACACACACACACACACACACACAATCACGCTGCGCTGAGCATGTTAACACAAACACCGTAGAGAGCAGGTGTGCCATGTTCCCTCACCACCATGTTTAAAACCACACATCCCACAATACACCATTGTAAACCTCCCCGCAGGGTCACTAGATATTAAGCAGACCGAGAGTACCCAGCTAGCAGCTAGAAGTTGTGGGAAGGTTGTATGCAAAATAATCAAAGGACAACCTCGCTCTCACCAAACATATGGTTCTCAGAACGTTATGTGTTGGTTGGGTACACAATATTAACTTCTACGTATGGTTTTGAGTAAATGTACAGTAGATTCATTATTTATTATTAATCCCCCTTATTGTAAATCTTGAAATGCACTGGTTTCAAAATAACATAGTATGTTGTGCAATTTATCACCATACACAGCATGTTGCAGTTGTGAAATATTTAGAGGACCAGCACATATTAATACATGTAGTCATATGAAGGCTCAAATTGGTGTGTGTGTGTGTGTGTGTGTGTGTGTGTGTGTGTGTGTGTGTTAGTGTGTTGCTTGCTGTGATTTAGGTTTGTTTTTTCATATTGCTCCCTCTCTCTCTCTCTCTCTCTCTCTCTCTTTCTCTCTCTCTCTCTCTCTCTCTCTCTCTTTCTCTCTCTTGCTTTCTCCTCTTGGCCTGTCTTCAATTGCTTATTTTTTCCCATTTTGCTTCCCTGTCGTTGTTTGTATCTCAGATCATAACTCAGGTCCCATACTGTGCAGGCAGATTTATCTGAGCGAACATACCCCCCCCAGCCCCAACCTTAGCCCGTAAGCCCTCGTCCCTGGATTTTCACATGTTTATGTGTGTGTGGACTAGGGTTGCAAAATTCAGGGAACTTTCAATAAATTCCCTGCTTTTCCAGAAATCGTGATTAGAGGAAAATGTGCAACCCTAGTGTGGACACACTTGTCTGTGTGTGCTTGTGAGTTAGATATATAGATAAGCAGAGGGAGAGAAAGTGTGTGTGTGTGTGTGAGTTAGTTTATTATTGTCCATGTATATATTGGTCAAATGGGATTGGGGTGTCAGGAGGAGAGCATGATGTGGTGATTTATGCAGATGTGTGGTGAGGAGCTCTGTGCTGGGCACTTAATGTGTTTGGGTCTGCTGCTATCTGGCTTGCTAATGTGGGCTGGGGCAGCATCCGTCTGGAGCTAGGCTGGGCTGGCCTGGAGTTGGAGGTGGCCTGGCTGTGTGTCTGTCTGGAGGGGAAAGGCTGGCCACCGAAAGCCAGACAGGCCACTCACACTCAACTACAGACCTCTCTTTCCAGCCAGAGAGCAGAGAGCAGGAAGAGATTGTTGTAGGGGCGCAGCCATGGGTGGGCCTGGGAGGGAAATACTCCTCAGTTTCATCAGCTGACCGTAGGTGATCCACAGGTGAAAAATCCGGATGTGGAGGTCCTGGGCTGGCGTGGTTTCACGTGGTCTGTAGTGGTGAGGCCGGTGGGACGTACTGTCAAATTCTCTAAAACAATTTTGGAGCCGGCTTATGGTAGAGAAAATAACGTTACATTGCCTGGCAACAGCTCTGGTGGACATTGCTGCAGTCGGCATGCCAATTGCACGCTGCCTCAAAACTTGAGACATCTGCACAAAACTGCACATTTTAGCGTGGCCTTTTATTGTCCCAGCACAAGGTGCACCTGTGTAATGATCATGCTGTTAAATCAGCTTCTTGATATACCACACCTGTCAGGTGTGGATAGATTATCTTGGCAAAGGATAAATGCTCACTAACAGAGGTGTAAATGCATTTTGAGAGAAATAAGCTTTTTGTGCATATGGAACATTTCTGAGATATTTTATTTCACCTCGTGAAACATGGGACCAACACTTTACATGTTGCGTTTATATATATTTTCAGTAATACATTTGCAGTATATTACAATTCTAAATGCAAAAGGGCATTATAATACCTTAAAACTTGTGAGAAGGATATCAGTGGTATTTTATATGTTGAATCACTTGCATTGTGCCGTTTGGAATATTATTCATTCATTTGTTTTTCAACATGGGTATGGATTTTTGGATTTAGAATTTTAGGAAATGTTTAATGAAGACCTAAGTCAAGACTTGATATTGACTATGTTGAATTCAAGCATTTTGATTTGCGTTCTGAATATATATTTCCTGACATGTGATTCGTCCAGTTGTAGTGCTGGTTGTCCCATAGGCATCTTTTCTCCCACACAGTGATTGAATAGAGGCTGAGGTCCGGGCCTTACTATGATAATGTGCCAAACTCGGCTCTGCTCCCAAAATCCAGGATTAATGCCTGCTTTAGAGGCTTAGCATGGGCAGCCATTCAGACGTGCATGGGATTGCCTGGGCTGCTCTTGGTCCCCTGTTATCGCCTGCAGAGGTTGACAGGGCTAGGAGCCACTGGAGGAACTAAGTGTCTCACTTTAGCACCCCAACTGACCGTATCACTCCACACTCCACACTCTGTATCACTCCGTGCTTCACACTCTGTATCACTCCACACTACACACCTTCCACACCTTCCACAGGCCATGCCACACTACCAACCTGGACATCTCCTTTCTGTTTGGGCTGTTACATGGGAAATAAGCAGTTTTTAAAGCCTGATCTTGATGTGGAAGATATGATGTGAGTCATATGACATACTTTGTCATGGCTTTGTCATGTAAATACTGATGTTTCTGACAGGTGCAAACAGAATCATAATGAACTTTGAATTGCTTCAACAACATTTGTGTTCATCAAATTACAATTAATTGGACATTGCACAAGGTATGAAATATGTAAGTTATTTGTATTTTATAATCAGCAATGTAAAATTTTTTATTATTATCTTGAATATGTTCACAAATGTGTCTACTGTATTATTTATATTATATTTGCTAAATTAGCTAATTAAATACTGAATCAAATGTTTGTCCCAGCTTTGAAATGCTTTGCTCATCTAATTCTTTCCAATTAATTAATTTAAGCTCAAAACCCATTAATTTTGTGCAACTGAGCAATTATAAATTCTGTGATAATTTAAAAATGAAAAATATTCAGTTCATAAAGCAATTAATTGTAGTTATATGAAGTGGTGGTAAATTGAAAGCAAAACAAAATTATAAATTATAATTGCAATTATTTGTTGTTCGACACAGCAGTATGTCGATGCATGGGTTGCTTTGGTTTTCTCAATTGACAAGTACACTATCATGTACTTTATTTATCCTTAGCCCCAAAATATTCTCTCTCTCTCTCTCTCTCTCTCTCTCACACACACACGCACAAATACATGCATACACACACATGTAAACACACAACCCACACACACACTGGAAGGTTGCAATATTGCATTGTACAACTCATATCAAGTGGTTGTGGGTGTGTAACTGTCTTGGTCCTGGTCATTTGTGTGATTTCTGTAGTGTCATAAAAATATGTTGTATTAGACTGTATAGTAGCAGTGGAATTAAACCTGCAGGTCATATATGTATTGTTGCTAATGTACAACTATTGCAGTATATTTCACCTTATAACTACTATCATGACCATACCGTGTAAAATAGTCAAGTATAGGATTACTGTGGAGCAGTGTGTGATTGTTGTGATATGGTAGACTTGTGTCCCACATGCCTCCGACACTGGAGGCAGCTCCGTTGACTGTCGGATGAGTGACACCTGCTCTCGTCCTATGAGACGTCCAGCTCTGTGCTGTCAGCATCAGCGGAGTGTCTGGGATTGGCTGTTTCCAGACATCACATGTCAACAGCCCTGTGGAAACATCTGCATCTTGTGCTTCAGTTCAGACCCACTCCTTTTATTTTTCCTGCTTTCAAGCAGACATGGGCACATATGCAGCTGTGTTTGAAACACATGACAAACGCAGAAATATTTGACTCTTTATCAACAATCCTGAGCTGTGTATATTCTCTGAGGAGAGCAAGCACATTGCAAAGGCTCCACATGTTATGACATCACAACAGCAGATGAAACAGTCGATGTCTCTGCGGGATTAATTTAATTACATGAATGTTGTTGATTTTTCTGTCTCCCCATGACATCCTTGTTGCTTTATTTGTTGCTGTTGTTTTTTCTTTTGCATGTTAGCCAGGATGTTTTTTTGCCTTATTAGTTAAATCTGTAATATCCATCAGAAGGAATAAGAGGTTGGGTAATCATGTGGGCCAGCCAGATCTGAGTCTGCCTCTGCCTCTGCACAGCGTCTATAGTACAGTGTCTGGGCTGGGGTAAATACGTATGGTCATTCCCCATCTTATTACATCTGATTACTGCACTCATGTGGATCATCTCTTTATGCCTTTCTCATGTCTGAGGAACTTTTACACTCTCATGTGTGAACCTTATGGACTGGGGGCTGCAATGTTTCAAATACGCTTGTTTATTCTGTGTGTCACCCCACATCCAGTGGGAGAATTCTAAATAATTGTGTACTTTGTCGGGCCTTCTGAAAGATTTCACAATGTGCAAGAGTTGGGATGATTTGTTATCCCAAAAATCAAATTAAATATATATGTATTTTAGTATAATCTAGCCTTGACCTCGTGTAGATAGGATTTATATTTATGGGTGCTACAGATCAGGCAGTATGAACGATGCTGTGAAAACCCATTGTCTATTTAGATTCATCTGGGTAGGGACGCCTTGTCTTTTGTCCCTGTGCTTACTAGAAAGAGAGAAACATTTCCATTGAGATTGATGAGCGCAAAGCAGCACGTTGCAGTGTAGTTTGGTGCAGGGACTGATCTGTGTAAGAGTAATGGCCGCTGGTTTGGTGCTGTGTTGATTCTATCTTGGCTGTCTTGCAATCAGCCGGGAGAAGGGGGGGGGGACTATTTTATTCCTCAGACCCCCTCCTTCACCACCACTGGAATATAATCCACTGTCTCCTGACCTTCAAATCATGCCGCGCTGCAGTCATTTCAATTGGCCTAGCCGGTATTAGCGTGAAATGTCCTCTAGCCGCTCTAACCACCACATGGAAGATTTCCTCTCTCCCAGCATGGCCTCCCTCCTCTTCTTCCCTCCTTTCTCTCCCTCTGCCATCATGCCCCCTTAAGTCAGGGTGGAGGGATGGGAAGAGCTTCCTCCTCCTCCTCCTCATGTTGGTAATGATCCTCCACAGGAGATGCTGCTGGTCAAAGCAGAGAAATAAAGGCCTTCACACCATTTTAGATTCAGCTTTGTTTGCGTTGCATTCTGTTATAGGGTTGAAATTATTTAAATATTGTAAGAATTGATACTGTATACTATAATAAGTCAATTGTGGTTATTTTGTCATTTACATTTACATGTAAGTCATTTAGCAGACGCTCTTATCCAGAGCGACTTACAAATTGGTGCATTCACCTTATGACATCCAGTGGAGCAGCCACTTTACAATAGTGCATCTAAATCTTTTAAGGGGGGTGAGAAGGATTACTTTATCCTATCCTAGGTATTCCTTAAAGAGGTGGGGTTTCAGGTGTCTCCGGAAGGTGGTGATTGACTCCGCTGTCCTAATCTTATTATTTTGTGTGTCAAATATTTACCAATATTTTTTTGACAAATGGAAATTCATATTTACAGTATGTCAATTATAATATTGAACTTATCTTGCCGATGGATGCTTTTGTGTAACATGTATGATTTTAGTGTTTAACCCACTAAAGGGCCTGGTATTAGTATGAGTCCAAAGAGAGCCCATGGTGTAGCCGGTGTGGTGTAGTGGATCAGTACCACTACTGACTTTATTCTCATATTAGTGATGGAGTACTGCATCAAAAGGCTGAGGCAGGGCAATCACTAACTCACATGCCAAGGCCCAGCCTGTGTTATGTTGGTTGTAGACAGATATTTTATCAATAATTGAGAAAACCATATTTGATATTATCTGAATATTGAAACTATATCAGAGCACAAGCAGCAGTCATGGCTGTCTTTAGAAGCTGAGTGAGAGATGCGTGTCATGAGTGCACAGCCTCCAGAGGAGACTCTTTGTTCTGAAGGGTCAAAGAAGACTCTGAATGTTTGGTATATCTTATATCTTAGCCTCTGAATGTTTGGTATATCTTATATCTTAGCCTCTGAATGTTTGGTATATCTTATATCTTAGCCTCTGAATGTTTGGTATATCTTATATCTTAGCCTCTGAATGTTTGGTATATCTTATATCTTAGCCTCTGAATGTTTGGTATATCTTATATCTTAGCCTCTGAATGTTTGGTATATCTTATATCTTAGCCTCTGAATGTTTGGTATATCTTATATCTTAGCCTCTGAATGTTTGGTATATCTTATATCTTAGCCTCTGAATGTTTGGTATATCTTATATCTTAGCCTCTGAATGTTTGGTATATCTTATATCTTCGCCTCTGAATGTTTGGTATATCTTATATCTTATATCTTAACCTCTGAATGTTTGGTATATCTTATATCTTATATCTTAGCCTCTGAATGTTTGGTATATCTTATATCTTAGCCTCTGAATGTTTGGTATATCTTATAGCTTAGCCTCTGAATGTTTGGTATATCTTATAGCTTAGCCTCTGAATGTTTGGTATATCTTATAGCTTAGCCTCTGAATGTTTGGTATATCTTATATCTTAGCCTCTGAATGTTTGGTATATCTTATAGCTTAGCCTCTGAATGTTTGGTATATCTTATAGCTTAGCCTCTGAATGTTTGGTAAATCTTATAGCTTAGCCTCTGAATGTTTGGTATATCATATCTAGAGACATGGTTTATTTCAAAGAATTCACTGAAAATATGTATTTTCATCCAGAATGCGTTGTTCATTGACATGGAAAATGATAGAAATGTTCGCAGTGCAACAACTTTTCAACGTGATGTCTATCATCAGCATGTCTCATAAATTACTCCTAACTCCATATTCATAACCCCTGATGAATACGTTACGCCCTAGAATTCGTCTTATGATGTACTATGAAACATCTCTTGTTAACCCTTTTGTATGTTCCTGCCTGTATCTGAAGGAGGTTGTAGAGGTATGGATTTCAAGTCCCTACTTCCTGCTTCCTGCTTCTGTGTCGATTGGTTGACGTCAAGAGCAGGTGTGGGAGGCTGTGTGAGTCAGTGTGACGTGTCGACATGTAAAGGAAGTGTCATGGCCGTGACACTATGCTGACTGAGAGAAAGAGGAGTGACGTGTGTTTGTGAGTCATGTGAGAGATGTGTCCTCTGGTCCTAGAGATTTGTGCTGTCCTCATCTGGAACCTTCTATAGCAGGTCCATGTCTCCTTCCTTCTGCCCTCCGGTTGTTATTACATACAGTATACTCTATGTATGATTAATGATCCCAACGAGAGTGTCCATAACACTATAGCCTAGGGCTAGAATTGAAATGCATGCAGGGGATGTAGAGCATTCTGCTATTATTGCTCAATAAACTTAGCAGCCATTACATTTGTTTTGCTTTTGTTGAGAATAAAACAGAGAGGGCTATGAGGTTTCAAATCAACAACTGGGCCACTCTAAGCGATGGACTTATTGGAATTGCATTAAGTTGATTAGAGCCAGAAATGAATCCCATTTACCACAGAGCAGTGTTAAACACACCGTTTCCTCCAGCAATGGCACCGCATTGACAGTCAGTCAGCATCAATTAAACTCTGTGATGTGTATATCCTCATCCTGAGAGGTCTGGCTTTGTTCTCTTCTAATAAAGACCATCTGGGTCTGTCTGTGGCAGCAATGTTCCATTTCCTCATTTTCCAGAGATGGCCCTGAGTAATGCACAGTGCTTATCATACTACTGGAGAGCACTGACACAACACAACACAGCTCTCATATCTGATACCAACATGAACCTGGCTACCCCAGTCCTCGTTTCACCGCTCTGTGAAGCAGCAGTAAGGAGGAGTGTTGTTGTGTTTTAATCAGAGAATATGTCCAGCTGGACTGAACCAGGGCCGTTACATTGTGACCCCCTCTCCTCATTTACATATGGGATACATAGGGGATATGGAGGTTCAGGCGTGGCTTATTGTGGTCCGTCACACATGAAAAACACACATCTACTATTGTTGTCAGAAACGTTATTGTGTACAGTCTTGACTGGAGAAAAACACGGAGGTATATCTGGTGGCAATAGTGTGTGTTCTTTTGTGAGTGTGTGTCCGTTTCCTGGTAGTAGTGAAAGGGTGTGTGTGGGGGGTTGTGAGGGGGCCAAGCTGTCCCCGGCTGGCTGTCCATTCATTGTGTCCCCAGCCCCCTGTTTAATTAATGTGAGCCACACTCATATACGTTATTGCACCCGGGGTCTGTCACTCATTAATCATGTGACCTTCTGTGGTGCAGTTAATGACCTTGGTGGAGTAGATCAGCTGGATATGGCTGGAGCCACGGAATTCAATTGTTTCTGGAAGTGGCTACGGTCACGCCAGGCGATTTATACGGCCGCCCCGCTCGGGGTCCTTCTCCTGAGCCAGCGCCACCTCTGCCTGTGTGCCTGCGCCTGGCTAGGGGTCCTTACAGGCTACGCCACAGGGCTGGCCGAGCCATTGCCAGACAAAGCAGAGAGGGGACACAGGATGGAGATCAGCAGGGGATAAGAGCAATCTGCATCTCAAGTTCTCTCATCCTGGGCCTGTTTGGTCTGTCTCTGTAAGTACTGGATCTCACTCTGCATATCTCCCCATATCTCCCCATATCTCCCCATATCTCCCCTCCCCTGTGATGATCTCCCTCTTGTCCTTCCTGTCAAATTCTACTTTCTCTACAAATTCTCAATGAATTCTTAGAGATAGCCGCGATCTAAACTTGGAGGCTGCAAACGAGGCGTAGAGGCAGAGAAGTAAGATTAGTAACACGGTTAAATGGCAGAATACTAATCATGTTGCGACCTATTGTTTTTAGCAAGTTTTGTCAGTGAGCTGGTTTTGTCAGTGAGCTGGTTTTGTCAGTGAGCTGGTTTTGTCAGTGAGCTGGTTTTGTCAGTGAGCTGGTTTTGTCAGTGAGCTGGTTTTGTCAGTGAGCTGGTTTTGTCAACTTTTTTTGTCTAATCGCCATATAATGAATCATTGTGATAATAATCCTGACTCTATGGATGTGCAGTTTAAATAAAAATGGTGTCAAGGCTGCTGCCTCCTCGCAATCGTAGCATTAAAATGTTGGCTTTCTTCTCGGTGACATTAAAATGGAGAGATTTTGTTTATCCGTGCCTTTGTTTATTTAACATTTTGCTCAGCGGGGGGAGTTTCAGATAGCTTGTTTTCAAGACAGTCCCTGCAGACAGCGAGCAAACACTCCACAGTGTCATCAAACAGAACAATCCTCAACTTTCCCCCCTCCGCAGTCCTCCACAGCGCACACACAAATGTGCCAGAGAGGAACAACACCATCATGGAATTTGATTGAAAATGATTGTCAGAATTCACAGAAGAGTCTGTAATGTAATAATATGCATTCAGGTTTTTTTTCTTCAGATTCGTACACATAAGTGTAGCCCTTCACAGTGAAACCACATTGATGGATGAAAACATTGAATTTTCATGAAGCAAACTTTGGTGGGTATTGTGTCATTAATGAATGCACTGATGTGTGAAGGGATTCTAGATTCTATATCTTTAAGGTGGCATCAACAGCCAGTTGGGCATATTCTGAAACCTGAAAAATAAAGGAGATAGAAACAATCTTTGTGAATGGAGAAGTGAGTTCACTCCTGTATGAAATGAGTTCTGAATTGAGCTCATTCCACATTTACGTCTCCCATTCTCTTTGAATAAATGTGAACTACACTATAGTGGATCTGTGCAGCGCTGTGGTGGGATAGTGATGACTGACTAGGCTTCTGCACTCATGTCAGTTTTCACTTTTGCTGTTATTGCACACACAGACACACTATTGCATGGAACACAAGGGAGTCTATAGCACATTGTTTGTTAGTTATTCTGGAAAAATCTATTATTTTTGATATAACATAACAAATATTACCAAACATTCTGAACTGAGTGTGTTTACTCCAGACCAAGGTCAAGTTGATAGACAGAGTGTGTCAGGTTCAATGTCAACATAAAAAGGGAGGTGAATGGGGACTGGGGCTAGGGGGGCTGGGGGTTGGGTGGAGCGGTTTGGGATGGAGCCTCCAATCTACCCTGCCTCATTAAAGCACATTCTGTTTTACTGTCTGGCTCAACCAAACACACAGACATACCTACCATTATCTACCATTATCTTTCACTCTCTCCCTTCATTCCTTCTATCACCTCTGTCTCTCCTTCCTCCATCTTTCTCTCTCTCTCGCAAGTGCAGGCTTGATTCATATTTTCCGCTGTTCTGTAACCATGGCAATGAGGTCACTGCATATGATACTTAATTGAATCTTTCCAGTGCTTTTGTGTTCATCTCCTGGTCCAGACAATAAACATCTTCTGCTGATGACTCCAACCCCCTTCCTTCCCTCGCTCCACTCCCCTCCATCTTTCTTTCTTTCTCTTCATTTTGTCCCTTATGAATGTATTCATTTTTCCCTCCCCTGCTTCCACCTCAGTATTCCCTCCCCTGCTTCCACCTCAGTATTCCCTCTCCCTCTCTTTCTCCTCATTTTTTTCTGACCCAATCTTCCTTGTCCTTTCTCCGCATGGCATTATTTTATTTTTTACTCATTGTTTTCTCTCGTGTCTTGTCCTTCGCTGTGGAATAAGTTATTATTATCTTATTTAGCCCAGCTCTATCCTGGCTGGTTTTCTTTCTCCAGCTCTATCTTGGCTGGTTTTGTTTCTCCAGCTCTATCCTGGCTGGTTTTGTTTCTCCAGCTCTATCCTGGCTGGTTTTGTTTCTCCAGCTCTATCCTGGCTGGTTTTGTTTCTCCAGCTCTATCCTGGCTGGTTTTGTTTCTCCAGCTCTATCCTGGCTGGTTTTGTTTCTCCAGCTCTATCCTGGCTGGTTTTGTTTCTCCAGCTCTATCCTGGCTGGTTTTGTTTCTCCAGCTCTATCCTGGCTGGTTTTCTTTCTCCAGCTCTATCCTGGCTGGTTTTGTTTCTCCAGCTCTATCCTGGCTGGTTTTCTTTCTCCAGCTCTATCCTGGCTGGTTTTGTTTCTCCAGCTCTATCCTGGCTGGTTTTGTTTCTCCAGCTCTATCCTGGCTGGTTTTGTTTCTCCAGCTCTGTCCTGGCTGGTTTCCTTTCTCCAGCTCTATCCTGGCTGGTTTTGTTTCTCCAGCTCTATCCTGGCTGGTTTTGTTTCTCCAGCTCTATCCTGGCTGGTTTTGTTTCTCCAGCTCTATCCTGGCTGGTTTTGTTTATCCAGCTCTATCCTGGCTGGTTTTCTTTCTCCAGCTCTATCCTGGCTGGTTTCCTTTCTCCAGCTCTATCCTGGCTGGTTTTCTTTCTCCAGCTCTATCCTGGCTGGTTTTGTTTCTCCAGCTCTATCCTGGCTGGTTTTGTTTCTCCAGCTCTATCCTGGCTGGTTTTGTTTCTCCAGCTCTATCCTGGCTGGTTTTGTTTCTCCAGCTCTATCCTGGCTGGTTTTCTTTCTCCAGCTCTATCCTGGCTGGTTTTGTTTATCCAACTCTATCCTGGCTGGTTTTGTTTCTCAAGCTCTATCCTGGCTGGTTTTCTTTCTCCAGCTCTATCCTGGCTGGTTTTCTTTCTCCAGCTCTATCCTGGCTGGTTTTCTTTCTCCAGCTCTGTCCTGGCTGGTTTTCTTTCTCCAGCTCTATCCTGGCTGGTTTTCTTTCTCCAGCTCTCCTGCTGAGATTGACATTTGAGGACTCAGAGCTGTTTAATGCATGTAATAATGAACATTGCCACTGCCCTTGTCCTCCTCCCTCTCCATCCCTTTCTCTATCTGCCCCCACCCCTCTTTCTCTTTCTGTCTCCATGTCTCTCTCACTCCTGCCTGGACCCACTTTCTCCACCTTTACCCCTCTCTCACCCCCTGCTGCATTTGCATACTCAAATCAGTCTCAGGCGCAATCGTTAAATTGAATTGAAAAGACTCTGATGATTCAAGTGATGAAACAAAGCGCCTGGCATCCCAGGGAACCATTGATACACAAAGTGAGCCAGTGACACGAGGCGCTCTCCGAGCAGGTGTTCTGATTAATGCACCACAAATTGGGGTCCTCTAAAATCCAGGCACAAGTGGAGAGACACGCGTCTCTCCTCTCCCCACAGCACACAGACAGACCAACACGCAAACACACACGCTGGCTCAGCCTTTGTTCACGCAGGCATGGCAGCTAATCCATGAGGGTGTACAGATTGAAAATACAAACACTGGAGTGGATACAACTGGAAAGAGGAGGGAAGAGGGGGAGAGAGGGGGAGATAGGGGGTAGAAGGAGGTGAGAGGATGGAGGAGGTAGAGAGAGGAGGCAGGAGGGGGAGAGAGGGGGAGAAGGAGGTGAGAGGATGGAGGAGGTAGAGAGAGGAGGCAGGAGGGGATGAGAGGGTGGAGAAGGAGGTGAGAGGATGGAGGAGGTAGAGAGAGGAGGCAGGAGGGGATGAGAGGGTGGAGAAGGAGGTGAGAGGGTGTAGGAGGTAGAGAGAGGAGGCAGGAGGGGGGGGTGAAAGGATGGAGAAGGTAGAGAGAGGAGGCAGGAGGGGGTGAGAGGGGGAGAAGGAGGTGAGAGGGTGTAGGAGGTAGAGAGAGGAGGCAGGAGGGGGTGAAAGGATGGAGAAGGTAGAGAGAGGAGGCAGGAGGGGGTGAGAGGGGGGAGAAGGAGGTGAGAGGGTGGAGGAGGTAGAGAGAGGAGGCAGGAGGGGATGAAAAGGGGTGTCCCACATCTGGAGATATAAAATAATAAACAAGATTCTAAACAATATGGGTGTCATGAATTTGAAACCTACTTTTTTATTCATGTTTTTGATTGCCACCTTGCCCCGGTTTAGTTTTTATGCATTTCTTTGATATAGGTTTTTATATGGCCGAGTGTGTGTAGAGAATATAGATAAAGATGTTGACATGTTGCATAGACATGTTGCATCACTCTTATTTCACTTGCGTATATCACTCAGGACAAATGAAGCCCAACCACAAGGTGCAGAGTTCTGATGGCTGGGCCGCTTTACAGGAAGTCAACAACATATTATTCAACCTAAAAAAGTATCTTTACAGATCAACTTGACAGGTCATTTTCCTGAATGTGTGACGCAGGTCCTCTTTTTCCATAGTGAGGTCCCTCCATCAACTCTAATAACGGCACTAGGTGAGGACGGAGCCTCAGAACTATCTATAGAGCCAAATAAAATAGAGAGAGAGAAACAAATAAAACTCGACATCAGATTTGGCATATGCACCATAAAATAACCATTAGCAGTTACCTACAATCTGAAGTGACAGTCTATCAATAATGTCACTCTGAAAATGGGACAGGTTTGTTGTTGCCTCTAAATCAATGGGGACTCCATATAGCTGAAAAGCAGGCAGGTATAGGAAATGCATTAAGGCTGGACGTTGATGGGAGTGATGTGAACACTGGGACACCCAGTGGCTCAGAGGAACATCGTTCAGGAACACTGCCCAGCTCAGAGACATCACGAGCAGGGTCACCACATGGAGAGACCTGCCTGGGCTGGAGCTGAGTCCTGCAGGCTACACTTCACCTAACGACTGCAGTTGTATGGTATTATTCTCATATATCTAAATGTATTCAATTGCCCATAAAATATTGATGATAAGAAATGCATGCTCTTAGCTCAAAGCCTAGGCACGTCAAAAAACCTAATGCAGAGTATTTGATAGAAACCTGGCGAATGTTTGTATGTAGAATTAGCTGTTTATATTTGTAGCAGGGCTTTACACAGCAAAAATAAAAAAGCTTAACATCCTTTAAATATATACATATTTTTCTTCTTTACAATAATCTAAATGTTTATGCATATCAAAATGCACGATTACTATGCTTATCTGTGTGAAAACCTTCGTCAAACTGCACACACTTAAGACTAATAGGGTAAACCACTTAAGTTACGTTATGAACTGGATTCACCTGTGTTAGTTTAAAATACAGCATTAACTAATCCTGACATTATGCCCCCTGACATGTCCTTCAACAGCACCCCCCCGAAAAAAAACACACACATGCCTACGTACACGCACACACACACACACACACACACACACACACACACACACACACACACACACACACACACACACACACACACACACACACACACACACACACACACACACACACACACACGCATGCACGCACACACACACACAAAAAAAAACATGCACTCCTCCCAGGCGACATATTTGCATAAAATCTGACTAGGCGTTGAATGTGAATGGAGTCTGTTCATGAATGGGCCAGGCAGACAGTGGCTGGCAGCTTTGAAAGACGACCAAGGAGCACGTGCCGTTTCTGCTGGGGTGTTTAAAGTGGCAGCACTTGTGTGTGTGGAGCCTACAGGATGCCGTCGTGTGCTCCCCCTCCGCCTTCTCTGTGCCGCGTGCTGGCGTAACAGGCAGGCATGGCAGCAACAAGTGTCTGCACATTACTACGCTTGCCAGCCCCTCACTTGGCAGCCAGCCTGCCCATCTGCCTGCGCCCTTATGTAGATAAAGAGCCAATTGTGCCAGGGGAGTGCGTTGGGGGGTGGGCGGCGAGATGGAGCAGGAAGAGGGGGAGATGATTTGCATAGCGTTGCTACGGGGACACCCATCTGATGTTAAACAGTAAAGCAGCAATTAAGGGTCATTAGTCCTTTTGTTTTGTGATCCAGTGTGCGGCGCCGTCGCCCCAGATTGCACTGGGGCTGCCTGTGGGAATGTCAGCGCTACACGTGTCTACACGCCATCCCCCCTCCTCCTCCTCCTCCACGTCGCCTCTCTGCTATTCAAGCTGCTTCATCCTCCTCTTGTATACAAACCCCCGTGGCCGGGTGGGCGGGCACGCGATTGGCACAGGCCTGGCAAAGATGATGATGTCACTTTGGCAAGCCGCCCACCGTATGTCGACTAGCTGGTGACAATACAGTGACAGGAAGCACCAGTGTGTTAGCACAGCCTCTTCTGACACAGCATAGCTCTTCTGAGATGGCTCTATTACTGTAGTTTATTAGTTAACCATATTAGTTTACCCTATTACACTATTACTACAGAAATATTACTATAGAACGAATACACACCAATAGTTACACTATTAATATAGAACTATTTTAGACTATTAGTTACACTACTACTATAGAACTATTATACATCAAAAGTTACACTATAACTATAGAACTATTACACATCAAGTAGTTACACTATTACTATAGAACTATTACACACCAATAGTTACACTATTACTTTAGAACATTTACACACTACGTTACACTATTAATACAGATAAATTACACATCAATAGTTACACTATTACTTTAGAACATTTACACACTACGTTACACTATTAATACAGATAAATTACACATCAATAGTTACACTATTACAAAAGAACGATTACACATCAGTAGATACACTATTACTATATAACTGCTAAACATCAATAGTTACACTATTATTATAGAACTATTATACACCAGTAGTTACACTACTACTACTGAACTATTACACATCAATAGTTACACTAATACTGTGGCACTATTACACACTAATAGTTACAATATTACTATATAACTATTACGCATCAATTGTTACACAATTACTATAGAACTATTACACATCAATAGTTATACTATTACTATAGAACTATTACACACTGGTATTTAAACTATTACTATAGAACAATTAGTCGTCAATACTTACACTATTACTATAGAACTATTACACATCAATAGGTACACTATTGTTATAGAACTATTACACACTAATAGTTACGCTGTTACTACAAACCTATTACCCACCAATATTTACACTATTACTATAGAACTATTACACACTAATAAGTACACTTTTATTACAGAACAATTAGACATCAATAGTTACACTATTATTATATAACTATTACACATCAATAGCTACAGTATTACTGTAGAACTATTACACACTAATAGTTACACTATTACTACAGAACTATTACACATCAATAGCTACAGTATTACTGTAGAACTATTACACACTAATAGTTACACTATTACTACAGAACTATTCCACATCAAGTAGTTATACTATTACTATAGAACTATTACACATCAATAGCTACAGTATTACTGTAGAACTATTACACACTAATAGTTACACTATTACTACAGAACTATTACACATCAATAGCTACACTTTTACTATAGAAATATTACACATCAATAGTTGCACTATTACACACTAATAGTTACACTATTACTATAGAACTGTTAAGCATCAATAGTAACACTTTTACTATATAACTATTACAAATCAAAAGTTACGTTATTACTATAGAAGTATTACACACCAGTAGTTACACTATTACTATTTAACAATTACACGTCAATATTTCCATTACTAGTATAGAACTATTAAACACCAAAAATTACACTATTACTATTGAACAATTGTACACCAGTAGTTACAGTACTACTTTAGAACTATTACACATCAAAAGTTACACTATTACTGAAGAACAATTACACACCAATAGTTATACTATTACTATAGCACAATTACACGTTTAAAGTTACACTATTATTACAGAACTATTACACATAAATAGTTACATTATTACTATAGAAGCATTACACACCAGAAGTTACACTATTACTATATAACTATCCCACACCAATAGTTACTTTATTACTATAGAAATATTACACGTTTAAAGTTACACTATTACTACAGAACTATTACACATTAATTGTTACATTATTACAATATGACTATTACACATCTATAGTTACACTATTAATACAGAACTAATACACATCAATAGTTACACTATTACTACAATACATTTACACACCAGTAGATACTCTACGACCATAGAACTAATACACATCAATAGTTACAATATTACTTTAGAACTATTACACACCAATAGTTACACTATTATTATAGAACTATTATACACCAGTAGTTACACTACTACTATAGAACTATTACACATCGGTATTTATACTATTACTATAGAACATTTACACATCAATAGTTAAACTATTACTATAGAACTATTACACACCAATAGTTAAACTATTACTATAGAACTATTACACATCAATAGTTAAACTATTACTATATAACTATTACACACCAATAGGTACACTATTACTATAGAACTATTACACATCAATAGTTACACTATTATTATAGAATTATTAAAAACTATTTGTTACACTTTTAACATAGAAGAATTACACATCAGTGGTTAGACTATTGCTATTGAAGTAATACTTAATCATTACGCTTTTACCATAGAACTGTTACACACCAATAGATACAAAATTAGAAAAGATTTATTGCACATCAACAGGTACACTATTTCTATAGCACTATTACACACCAATAGGTACACTATTACTATAGAACTATTACACATCAATAGTTAGACTATTACTATATAACTATTACAAATCAATAGTTAGACTATTACTATATAACTATTACAAATCAATAGTTAGACTATTACTATATAACTATTACAAATCAAAAGGTAAGCTATCACTATAGAAGTATTACACACCAGTAATTACACTATTACTATTTAACAATTACACGTCAATATATATACACTAACATTTTTACTATTACTATAGCACTATTTCACAAACATAGTTACACTCTTACTACCGAACTATACACGTCAATAGTTACAATATTACTATCGAACTATTATACACTAACATTTTTACTATTACTATAGCACTATTTCAAAAACATAGTTACACTATTACTATAGCACTATTAAATATTAATAGTTACACTATTGCTATTGCACTATTACACAACAATAGTTACACGATTAGTACAGAACTATTACACATCAATAGTTACACTATTACTATAGCAATATTACACACCAATAGTTACACTGCTACTATAGAACAATTACATGTCAATTGTTACAGTATTACCATCTAACTATTAAACACCGATAGTTACACAATACAGAACTATTACAGACCAGTAGTTACACTATTACAATAGAACTCATTTACATCAATAGTTACACTATTACTACAGAACTATTACATATCAATAGTTACACTATTACTACAGAACTATTACATATCAATAGTTATAAAATTACAACAGAACTATTACACATCAATAGTTTCAATATTACTATAGAACAAACACACACCAATAGATACACTATTACTATAGAACTATTACACACTAATAGTTACACTATTACTATAGGACTATTACACATCAATAGTTACACTAATACTATAGAACTATTACACACTAATAGTTACACTGATACTATAGAACTATTACACACTAATAGTTACACTGATACTATAGAACTATTACACACTAATAGTTACACTATTACTATAGGACTATTACACATCAATAGTTACACTAATACTATAGAACTATTACACACTAATAGTTACACTATTACTATAGGACTATTACAAACCAATAGTTACACTATTACTATAGAACTATTACACTACAATAGTTATTCTACTATGGTAGAACTATTACACATGAATATGTACACTACTAATACATAACTATTACTCATCAATAGTCACCCTATTACTATAGAACTATTACAAACCAATAGTTACACTATTACTATAGGACTATTACACATCAATAGTTACACTATTACTACAGACCTATTACACGTCAATAGATACACTATTACTACAGAACTATTTCAAGTCATTAGTTAGACTTTTACTACAGAACTATTACATATCAATACTTACACTTTTACCATAGAACTGCTACACATCAATAGTTACACTATTAAAATGTAATTAATACCCATCAATTGTTTTACTATTACTATAGAACTATTACACATCAAGTAGTTATACTATTACTATAGAACTATTCCACATCAAGTAGTTATACTATTACTATAGAACTATTCCACATCAAGTAGTTATACTATTACTATAGAACTATTACACATCAAGTAGTTATACTATTACTATAGAACTATTACAAATCAAGTAGTTATACTATTACTATAGAACTATTCCACATCAAGTAGTTATACTATTACTATAGAACTATTACACATCAAGTAGTTATACTATTACTATAGAACTATTACACATCAAGTAGTTATACTATTACTATAGAACTATTACACATCAAGTAGTTATACTATTACTATAGAACTATTACACATCAAGTAGTTATACTATTACTATAGAACTATTACACATCAAGTAGTTATACTATTACTATAGAACTATTACACATCAAGTAGTTATACTATTACTATAGAACTATTACACATCAAGTAGTTATACTATTACTATAGAACTATTACACATCAAGTAGTTATACTATTACTATAGAACTATTACACACAAATAGTTATACTATTACTATAGAACTATTACACACTGGTATTTAAACTATTACTATAGAACAATTAGTCGTCAATACTTACACTATTACTATAGAACTATTACACACCAATAGTTATACTATTACTATAGAACTATTACAAACCAACAGGTATGCTATTACTATAGAACTATTACACATCAAGTAGTTATACTATTACTATAGAACTATTACACACCAACAGGTATACTATTACTATAGAACTATTACACACCAACAGGTATACTATTACTATAGAACTATTACACACCAACAGGTATACTATTACTATAGAACTATTACACACCAACAGGTATACTATTACTATAGAACTATTACACACCAACAGGTATACTATTACTATAGAACTATTACACACCAACAGGTATGCTATTACTGCAGAACTGTTACACACTAATAGTTATACTATTACTATATAACTATTACACATCAAGTAGTTATACTATTACTATAGAACTATTACACATCAAGTAGTTATACTATTACTATATAACTATTACACATCAATAGTTACACTATTACTATAGAACTATTACACACCAACAGGTATACTATTACTATAGAACTATTACACATCAAGTAGTTATACTATTACTATATAACTATTACACATCAATAGTTACACTATTACTATAGAACTATTACACACCAACAGGTATACTATTACTATAGAACTATTACACATCAAGTAGTTATACTATTACTATATGACTATTACGCTTCAATAGTTATGCTATTACTATAGAACTATTACACATCAAGTAGTTATACTATTACTATAGAACTATTACACATCAAGTAGTTACACTATTACTATAGAACTATTACACACCAACAGGTATACTATTACTATAGAACTATTACACATCAAGTAGTTATACTATTACTATATGACTATTACGCTTCAATAGTTATGCTATTACTATAGAACTATTACACACTAATAGTTACACCATTACTATGCTGAGTATAGAATAATTTACTATCTATGACTTACATTATTGAGCCTACCAACAAACTAATATTTCTTTACCTTCTGGTTTACTTATTTAGATTTTTTTTGTACAAACAAATTAAACTTATATCTTCTTTCCAATAATAGTTTTCCCTGTGAAGGGATGTTTGCTTGTTGTTATGTATCATAGTTCACTCAATACATTTTTAGCATCTAATGAATGGCGAGGGCCTTTACAACTGAGAGGTTTTTTTTGTAATTAAGTGGCACACTGTGGACTCTTTTTCACCAATGTCATGCTAGCCCTGCCATTCTCTCCCTGGTTCTCACAGCAGCACCACTGAATGCTTCACTACATAGTAAAAAGTATGTTGACACTCCTTCAAATTAATGGATTCAGCTATTTCAGCTACAGACGTTGCTGACATGTGTATAAAATCAAGCACACCGCCATGCAATCTCCATAGACAAACATTGGCAGTAGAATGGCCTTGCTGAAGAGCTCAGTGACTTTCAACATGGTACCGTCATAGGATGTCACCTTTCCAACAAGTCAGTTTGTTACATTTCTGCCCTGCTAGATCTGCCCCGGTCAACTGTAAGTACTGTTATTGTGAAGTGGAAACGTCTAGGAGAAACAACGGCTCAGCCGTAAAGTGGTAGGCACGCAAGCTCACAGAACGGGACTGCCGAGTGCTGAAGCGTGTAGCACGTAAAAATCATCTGTCCTCGGTTGCAACACTCACTACCAAGTTCCAAACTGTCTCTGGAAGCAACGTCAGCACAATACAACAATCTCTCACAAAAATATATCTCATAATGTGGTGGCTATGTACCTCATAAGAATCATCTGCATAGGAGCAGCCATTGTGATAGTCTCCCAGGACCATAGTGAGTAGCATGGGGCAGTCAAAAACACAACAGCGTCACCTCAAGGTCAGAGAAACACATCAAAGGAAAGCAGAGATGTATTCCTCTCTCTCATATTTGTGCCAGTAGTTTATCTCAACTAACTCACCTGTCTCTGTCTGGTGTACAATATGTCTAAGTGTCCATAGCTGTAGAGGAAAAGCATCAGAAAGCGTCTAGACAGGTCAGGTATGGTATGGAGCGCGTGTGTGTGTCTCCTGGTGTGGTAGTGAGACCCTCCTCAGCTCAGCTCAGCTCAGTCCATATAGAAAAACACTTACTGCTAATGCAAATAGCAGGGCAGCATAAATCAGGGGCCACGCGTGGCCGGGAGAATATCGTGTAATAGTTATTGCGAAATGAAGTGGCACTGGGATCAATATCCCACTATATCTCACTCTGGTGTAATGGTGCAGGGGGAAGCTGGAGGCCAGAGAAGACAGCAGTCCAGTTCTCTCCATCCCTCCACTAGGCTTGTAAATCTGCCTGACCTGCAGCCTACTACTCTGCTACCCCCTTCTTAAAATGCATACGGAATCAGCAGCCTCCCAAAACCAGAATGTAATCCACTGACCTGGAGTCAGCCGTAACAGAGAGGCATGGCTCCCCCATGGGTCAGGGATTGACTGGCCGGAAGAGGCTAGGCTCGACCTCTCACTAGAAATGAAAGGAATAGTGTTTAAACAAATGTGTTGTTAATTTCAATGTTTGCTGGTAAAATATTTAGATGCTACAGCAGTGGAGTCAGAATGGTTATGTACAGGTACAGGTACAGGTACAGGTACAGGTACAGGTACAGGTACAGGTACAGTCTCTGTGGTCTGTATAGTTGATTTTCTGAAAGGCTGCTGGTTAGATGTTCTTTCATTTTTTTCAACTAGGAAAATTCAAGTGTATGAGATTAAATGTATTGAATTGACCATTCGGGCACTCTGTGTCAGCCTGTCATGTGCGATATGAAAATGATGTGAAAATCAAAGGCAGGAGGAGGGATGTTATTAAACGTTCACTGCTGAGGTTCTCCCCTCCTTTTGTAAAATGTTTTTTTTTATGCATATCATGTCTACAAGGTTTCCTTTTCTAGCCTCTGGGTTGAAATGAAACCCACTAACAAACAGCACAAAAGCTTAGCTAGCAGACATGTACGTATATGAAAAATGTGGTCATAATGCCATTTGCAAGCTCATGTAGCACAGGCCCATTCATACACATGGCCCTGTTCTGTGTTAAGTGTGGCCTTATTGGTCAGTAAGAAGAACATTTACAAAAGTATGCGAATCAGAAAGCTGATGATTCAAAATGACAATTGTGGCTTGTTGTTTTCTTTGAGGACAGTGATTGAAATGGATGAAATCAAATTGGATTTCATATTCGACTGAAGGTTGAGGATAATGATTATCTCGTCTTGTGCCTTTCAGGTCTGTGAAGAAGGTTCCTGGTAACGCCACGGCGACAACCGGTAAGTGTGTCCTCACAAATTCATGTGGTTTTTTTCATCTTCAGTGTGAATTTCACTGTGAGCTCTTCAAAAACCTTCGTCTTTGTCTGATGATTATTTATTTCATTTTTTAACCTTGCTCAATGCATTTAGTTAGAGAACTCCACTATGAGTCGGAGAGGACAGTTGGTTTGGTGGAGAGTGTTCTTTCATGACAGTGGATGTGCAGAAACCCATTACAGTATTGATCTGGAGACCGCGTCCACCTGCTGTATGCCATTCCAGCACTCTGTCACTCACACAACACCAGGGATAAAAAATGGAGAGCCGACTCTCTCAAAATGTGACTTTAGTGAGGACAGCGTACAGGTAAAAATCACAGACGCTGACCATGAAATCTTCTGTCACGCCAAAGCATCCCGTGGCGTGGAATTATTACAGTGTGATCTGTACTTTTATGGAATCGATTAAATTAGGCTTTGCCTTGCAAACATTGTAACATGTTCCTTAAGTTCAATTTTATAGTCACACACTGTATAAATTCGTGATTTTGTTCATTTAAAATGTTTCTTATGCATTGAATAACTTAGAGTATTTAATCAGCCCCTAGAAAATGAAATTCTACTACGAAGGTAGTAATTATCATGTGACTCAAATTGCTTAAAGGTATAATGGTAATTATTATTTAACAAATGATTAGTATTGATGAAATATTCACTTCATAATATATGATCAATTAAGTTAATATTTCATTGATGATGGTCTGTTCATATATTGTTAGTTGGATGTTACAATGAAATGTAATGTCTCAATTGAAAATAAAATGCTTAAAGGTGAGTTGACTTTGCCAAAGCAGTGTCACCATGATTATGATGGTGGATGAAATGGCAGTGCATTCAGCTATTTTCACTAAGGGCTCTTCTGGTGCCCTCTGAGGCACAGATTCATTATAATCAACAACAACTTTTTTAATAGTTAACGTCGAAGCCCCACTGTGTTTAATGCTAGAAGTAATTATCATATAAATACAAGGCTGTCTTTTATGCGAATTTTCAAGATGCTTTAATGTAACAAACAGATGTTATTGCAATCTTTCCTAATTAGATGTCTGCATTATGTGGTTTTACTAATCAACACCAATGAAGTGCTGTTTTATGTATTTTGTATTCATTTATCCACTCAAGTGTAGTTTTATGGCTGTGAAGTGGAAGACTTGTAAATGAACGGGCCTGCATGCTCTCTCGAAGAGGAGCCAGATGGAGACGAGAATCATTTTGTCAAGGAGTAGTAGCAGGAGCACACACACACACCCACACACACACACACACACACACACACACTTTGTGGGATCTGTGGAGGGATAGAGACATCCTTTCCAGAGCCCTTTCATTTCCAGCCTGTTCATGTTTGTTTTCTGTTCTTTGAGATTCAGGCCATGCAGAACCCTGTATGTCCATGGTGCTCAGCCCCAGCATATGGCCCTCTAGTGTTCTCTTCTCCCAGACAGTCACAGAGTGGGGCACCTCTCTTCTCCTTATCACTCCCTGGCCTCAGTGACCTAGCCTTGAACTTGGAAAGGTTAGCTGGGTCATAGCTGAAGGGTCAGACTGGGAGGGGGAGGGGGGTTAAGGGGGGGGGGGGGTTAAGGCCAGTCTGGCTGTGCAGATTAGGGAGGGAGAGGTCAATAACACTTGGGAAGTAAGCAGTGTTGCCAGACTGCAGTGTTTGCCTCATCTGGCACGATTAACTAAGCTGAGCGTGTGCGTGTAAGCCACATGTAAATCGTCCAGTCAAAATGACCTCTGACCTCTGTGTATGGCGTTGTGTGACCAGTGGCCAGCCCCTAATCCCCTCCTCAATGAGTTGACAACAGAGAGTATTGATCAGGTCAGCTGTCTAAAGCTGGGGGTCAAGAGCTGGTCTACAGTAGTCTGGTCAGGCTAGGTCTGTCTGTCTGCTCTGTCTACAGGTATAGTCATGATACGGAGTAAGTTTCTGTCCTCCCCCCAGACCACCAGTGTCCATGTCCAGGGCGACTTGTCCATCTAACTCCATGCTTATGCTTCTGCCCCTGTGTGAAAGATCTCATATGTCTGCATGAGCGTCACTTTCTCGAGGTTAAACTAGATTTACAATAACGCTATGTGTAAGACACAGCAAAAATAACACATTAGAGCTTGTGTTACTGACTCAGGAAATAGCTGCGTTTTCCCCATAAGACAGCACAAATTGTTAAAAGCAAAGCTTACGCTGGAGAGCGGGGGTAACCTAAACCCTTTCCCAAAAATCACATGCCTGTGGCTCTCCTGAGCGGCAGGCCCCTCAGAACTCTGGCCCCCCTCCAGAGCCCCCTTGTCCCCCGCTGCTCTCCTCTAGGCTCACCCTGAGACGGCCAGCCAGCTCCCACATCTGGACACGGTGAAGAAAGAAGAAAACACGTGGAAATATATAAATAAAGAGGTTCCTCTCCCCCTCCAAACAGTCTCTCTCTCTGTCTGTCTCTCGCTCTCTCTCTCTAACTCTGTTTTACTCATCATCTCTCTCTCTCTCTAACTCTGTTTCACTCATCATCTCTCTCTCTCTCTCTTTCTCTCTCTCTCTCTCTCTCTCTCTCTCTCTCTCTCTCTCTCTCTCTCTCTCTCTCTCTCTCGCGCTCTCTCTCTTTCTCTCTCTCTCTCTCTCTCTCTCTCTCTCTCTCTCTCTCTCTCTCTCTGTTGAAGTGGCCAAAGGTAGAACAACATCTGGAGCAGCAGTTTTCTTTTTCTCTTTTTTGGGGGGGAGATCCAGGCCCCTGATAATCCCTCTCCCTCCTCATTAAAGGGAGCTGAATAAACACAGGCCTCTTCCAGTTGTTCCTGCGAATTTCCTCACCGGGCGTCAGGAGACCCGAGCGGGGGGCCCCTGGATCAAAGCTGCCGCCGGACCCGGGAGTGCCAAGGGTGCCGCGCATTGGCGGGGTCGGGCCCATTACCCCTCTCTCTGGGAGCCCCCGAGGCCCCTGGGTCACAGCCTGTCAGCTCTGTGTCCCTCATTCAGGAGGAGAGAGAGGAGGAGAGAGGGAGAGCAGGCCCAGACACACAGCCGCTGTATTAGAGCTAAGACAGGGAGCAGGGGATCTGTCCAGTCCTCAGAGAGAGAGAGAGGGATAGAGAGAGATGAGGTGAGTGGAGTGGAGTTAGGAGAGGCAGGCTGGAAAGGGACTGTTGTGAGAACAAGAAGGCTTTAGGTACTTGGGTCTGGTATTTAGTCATCTCAAGGAGTTAACTTTTTGTTCCTGCAGTGTGTGTTGTAGGCTGTGCACCTTTGTTCCTGGTATACACTGTGAAGTCATCCACAGGTTTAGAGTAGTGCATTAAAAGGACTTTCTGTAGGGTCTAGTGGTGGAAAACCTTGTAATATAAGCAGCTCTAAAGGAAATATAAATAAACTCAAAATTGCATTTTCATTTTCTTCCATAGAGTCAAAGGTGGGGACACAGTTTCTGTGATATTGTAGAAAGAAAACAAAGTTTCTGATGGTTTATGTGAGCAGAGCCATGCTCTAATGCACTGACCCTGGTGTGACATACATTTTCTAATTCCCTGCACTTCCTGGCAATCAACTTAGAGGGGCAGTGGTTCGCTGGGAAAGTTTGTTGTTGAGGCAATTAAAGACAGAAAGTAAAGCAACAACAGCAGCAGCAGCAGAATCAACACAACAGCAGAGAACCATATACCCTGCGGTATAATTGCTTACTCAATAACTCTGAGAGGTGACACAATTGATCAAATTGCATCCCTGGTGTATTGAAGAAAAGAAAAACAACCTATGTTAAATGGCCAATGTAATCAATTTACCCTGATACTAGGGCAGCAATGTGTCCAGAGCACATAGTATGTACTTAAAGAGGACCCTAGAGTGTGTTTACGTGAGTGTGTCTGTGTGTACTCCTATCTATGTCACCTACTTGCTTGTGTGGTAATGTGTGTGTGTGTGTGTGTGTGTGTGTGTGTGTGTGTGTGTGTGTGTGTGTGTGTGTGTGTGTGTGTGTGTGTGTGTGTGTGTGTGTGTGTGTGTGTGTGTGTGTGTGTGTGTGTGTGCGTGTGTGTGCGGGACCTTGTGGCCGTCGTCAGGCTACCATCAGCCCCTCCATTAGGTACTGAGCTGTGGGTCAGAGCGGGGGTCCACCTGCCTTGAATACTGATGAGGAGGAGAGCAGAGCAGGGCTGTGGACTACACACACACACAGACCCACACACACATACACACAAAGGACATGTTTGCACGTCACTGAAGATGTGCACATAGACACAAATCACATATACACACGCATACATTCCACTCTCACATTTCAGTCTCACATCAGACACAAATGACAGTAGAAATATACCAGTGCACACATAAACATATTACCACTAACATGTGCAGAGAATAATGGCTGAACACATGCAGACAAATACACTCTGCGCTATGAAGTGTATCTGGTTAGCAGATAAAAGCATGCGTCTCTGATTACTGCCTTTCACAGCCTATCACTGGACTCAGACATAGGCCTTTCAAAGAGCACTTCATCAGGAGCAGGCAGATCATAGCTTACACATGCTGAACAAACGTCACACACAGCAGAGTACACACACCGACGGCACAGCACAAAGGCAAATATGGCCGCGTACTTCTCCCTCCTCTCTTCTCGTCTCCTCCCTGGATCTGCAGAGCAGGCACATGCTCGTGACGGGAGATATGTGGACGGTCATTACACAGAGCGGAGGAAACACGCAGCCGCCGCACACACTGGAAATGTTTTCACATGTGCCGCTATTGACGGGCTGGAGAGCAGACACACACCAACACACACACGCAAGCACACACACGCAAGCACACACACACACACACAATTCCTGAGAATGATGAGATTTATTGGTCAGAATTCAAGCCTGGGCAGGACCCAGAGCAGGAACCATGGCCACAGACTGCTAGGCTCACTCTACTATGTACTGTTTGGAGCTCACATGTATATACTGTAGCTGGCTCCAAAATATGTTCATGTTTTACTACATTTCTACTACAATGATAAATATTACTTTTACATGTCTGTTTATATGGAAGATGTATCTATCAAGAGTTTTATTACAAACTGCTTTATATTCATTTTCAGAAACATTGGTACGTTTACTTTTATTATGAAAGAGATTGCTGTGATTTTTCACTATCTAATCATGTCATGGGGTTGTTCAATGACATACATGTATTTGTGTAAAATCTATCACTTGATGGTGATAGAAGAATGTTTTTTATAATAATTCAATACAGTAATATCTGTATGTAAAAAAAAAATTTACATTTCACATTTTAGTCATTTAGCAGATGTGCAACTTATAGTAAGCGCATTCATTTTAAGATTAATCTTATAGACCACATGACAGTCAAATATAGAGGACACGAATATTTGATTCCAGATGAACAATGGATATATAGACATTGCAAAAAAATATATACATTTTCAGAAAACATCTAAAATATATACAGAACAAAAATCTAAACGTAAAGTGTTGGTCCTACGTTTCATGAGCTGAAATAAAACATCAGAGAAATGTTCCATACCCACAAAAAGCTTATTTCTCAAAAATGTTGTGGGCAAATTTGTTTACATTCCTGTTAGTGAGCAATTCTCATTTGCTAAAATAATCTATCCACCTGACAGGTGTGGCATATCAAACAGCATGATCATTACACAGGTGCACCTTGTTCTGGGGACAATAAAAGGCCACTCTAAAATGTGCAGTTTTGTCACGCAACACAATGCCACAGATGTCTCAAGAGCTGTTGCCAGATCATTTAATGTTAATTTCTCCACCATAAGCCGCCTAAAACATTGTTTTAGAGAATTTGGCAGTACGTCCCAACTGGCCTCACAACCGCAGACCACGTGTACCACGCCAGCCCAGGACCTCCACATCCGGCTTCTTCACCTCAGACCACGTGTACCACGCCAGCCCAGGACCTCCACATCCGGCTTCTTCACCTCAGACCACGTGTACCACGCCAGCCCAGGACCTCCACATTCTTCACCTCAGACCACGTGTACCACGCCAGCCCAGGACCTCCACATTCTTCACCTCAGACCACGTGTACCACGCCAGCCCAGGACCTCCACATCCGGCTTCTTCACCTCAGACCACGTGTACCACGCCAGCCCAGGACCTCCACATCCGGCTTCTTCACCTCAGACCACGTGTAACCACGCCAGCCCAGGACCTCCACATCCGGCTTCTTCACCTCAGACCACGTGTAACCACGCCAGCCCAGGACCTCCACATTCTTCACCTCAGACCACGTGTACCACGCCAGCCCAGGACCTCCACATCCGGCTTCTTCACCTCAGACCACGTGTACCACGCCAGCCCAGGACCTCCACATCCGGCTTCTTCACCTCAGACCACGTGTACCACGCCAGCCCAGGACCTCCACATTCTTCACCTCAGACCACGTGTACCACGCCAGCCCAGGACCTCCACATTCTTCACCTCAGACCACGTGTACCACGCCAGCCCAGGACCTCCACATTCTTCACCTCAGACCACGTGTACCACACCAGCCCAGGACCTCCCCATTCTTCACCTCAGACCACGTGTACCACACCAGCCCAGGACCTCCACATTCTTCACCTCAGACCACGTGTACCACACCAGCCCAGGACCTCCCCATTCTTCACCTCAGACCACGTGTACCATGCCAGCCCAGGACCTCCACATTCTTCACCTCAGACCACGTGTACCACACCAGCCCAGGACCTCCCCATTCTTCACCTCAGACCACGTGTACCACGCCAGCCCAGGACCTCCACATTCTTCACCTCAGACCACGTGTACCACGCCAGCCCAGGACCTCCACATTCTTCACCTCAGACCACGTGTACCACGCCAGCCCAGGACCTCCACATCCGGCTTCTTCACCTCAGACCACGTGTACCACGCCAGCCCAGGACCTCCACATCCGGCTTCTTCACCTCAGACCACGTGTAACCACGCCAGCCCAGGACCTCCACATCCGGTTTCTTCACCTCAGACCACGTGTAACCTCGCCAGCCCAGGACCTCCACATCCGGCTTCTTCACCTCAGACCACGTGTAACCACGCCAGCCCAGGACCTCCACATCCGGCTTCTTCACCTCAGACCACGTGTAACCACGCCAGCCCAGGACCTCCACATTCTTCACCTGCGGGATCTTCTGAGACCAGCCTCCCGGACAGCTGATGAAACTGAGGAGTTTTTCTGTCTGTCATAAAGCCCTTTAGTGGGGAAAAAATAATTCTGATTTGCTGAGCCTGGGCCTGGGCCTGGGCCTGGGCCATCTTCCTATGCCCTCCCAGGCCCACCCATGGCTGCGTCCCTGCCCAGTTATGTGAAATTCATTGATTAGCACCTAATTTATTTATTTCAATTGATTTCCTTTATGAACTGTACTGTAAAATCGTTGAAATAGTTGCATGTTGCACTTATATTTTTGTTCAGTATATGAATGAAACATCTGAGAACAGTCATATTTTACACCCACATGAAGGTACCCATGAGCAATCATTTGTGATGAAAAAATAGAAATGTGAAAAATGTACAGATGTAGGATTTTGGAAATAAAGTCGTAAAAATATCCCGTATGGCTGACTTGTGGCTTCACAGAGGAAGATGGTGAAGTGGTAGAAATATCAGAAGCTGTGGTGCTGCAGCTTTTCTGTTTTGACGGGGAATGGGTGTGGGTTTGGAGGGGAGAGTGCAGTGGCGGGGGGAGGCCAGGTTGACTTCAAGGCCAGAGAGAGTTGCAGTGACCTGGGGGTCAAGCATGAGCAGTAGGAGACAGAGGCCGGGGGAGAGGGTACGTGATGGCCTCGACGCGTCCGACCCACAGGCTTCGCAATGGGACCCTGGGGACAGCGAGGTCAGCAGGCCTCCCTTCAACACCCACGCGTTACTGTGCCATTTAAAGCCACCCAGCATCTATTTCCTCCAATAAAAACAAATAACCTTTTCTGTCGGAAATCACGGCAGCCCTCGAGTGCAGGATAGAGCAGGGTCCTGACTGGATGGCCTGTAATTGCGGTGCAGTTTCTTTTTTTTGTGTTTTGGATTAGTATTGTTTTTCAGGCCCCTCTTGGTCCTCGGTGCTTTGCGTGTGATTGCCTGTGCCGCTCGGCCCACACTCAGCAATCAGACAGGAGCTGGAGAGAGACTGGAGAGAGACTGGCGAGAGGGTGGAAACAGCAACTCAAGGACCTTTTATAATTGGGAGGGATTTGGGGGGTAGTTGGACTTTAGATTTGGTGTCAGAGTGTTGGTGGTGTGGTGGTGGGGTGGTGGGCTGGGGCAGGGTTAAAGAGGCAGTGGTAGGCCCTAGTGTGCTGCAGTGAAGAAGCTCATTGTAGCGGCAGGAGTGGGGGCATCTGCTGTCTATTTGTTGTTGGGAGTGATGTGACATATCTTTGGAAGCCAAGAGAAATGGTTGTTCCAGGCCAGGATTACAGGAGGATCCCAGAACTCTTTAGTCATCAGTGTTCAGTCATTTGAGAGATGTACAGCTTCCAGATCCAGCAGCATGGGCCTGAATGCCATCAGTGTATTCTTAGATGTACTCCTCACTAAATCACATGGAGGGCCTGCCTTACCAAAGCCAGAAACTGAAAGAATTGTTTTAATCTTGATCTGTTTTTGTTACAGCACGCTTATCAAATATTTAATTCATGGATGTTTAAGGATGTTGTTTACAGTGCAAATTGTGATGAACTAGGGTTTGGTTCGTGTTCAGCAGCTCTTCTCTTTTTCTATAGTGTTAACATGGGGTTTCTAATACCTCACATTGACATTAAACAAGGCTATCTTTACTCAGATACTTTTGTCTTTTACAATCAGTTTTGCAGATGGTTTGATAAAGCTTTCATTTCTAGTAATTAATGCATAAAGGAACATTTCACCGGAGCGAGAATAGACAGAGGCAATTAGGTGTTTTTCCCAAAGCTCTTAAACTGACAAAATAGTCACTGTTACATTGTTACTGGCACCAATCATATTGGATCTTTACAAATGAAGCTTTTATTTCACTCCCTTTTCTGTGCAAAATCAGGATAATGATGAGTCTTACCTGCAATGCAATATGAGTAATACAAAAATAATCAAGACTAATTATAAAGTGTGTGTGTGTAGTCTAAGTGTGTGTGTGTAGTCTAAGTGTGTGTGTGTAGTCTAAGTGTGTGTGTGTGTGTGTGTGTGTGTGTGTGTGTGTGTGTGTGTGTGTGTGTGTGTGTGTGTGTGTGTGTGTGTGTGTGTGTGTGTGTGTGTGTAGTTTAAATGTGTGTGTGTCTAGTGTGTAGTCTAAGTGTGTGTATGTGTAGTCTAAGTGTGAGTGTGTGTAGTGTAAGTGTGTGTGTGTAATCTAAGTGTGTGCGTGTAGTGTAAGTGTGTGTGTGTGTGTGTGTGTGTGTGTGTGTGTGTGTGTGTGTGTGTGTGTGTGTGTGTGTGTGTGTGTGTCATCCCATTCCTCTAACACACCCTCACCCCTCATCGACTTCTCCTTTCGTCTTCTCCAACATCTAACCCATGATCCCCTCCTCTTTCTCACTATCTCTCCATCTCTCCATCTCTTCCCTTCTTTTCTCATTTTTAATGGCAGATGAAGGAGACAAATGGCTCAGCTGCCAGCACTCCCCTCCAGATCAATCTGAAGCCCAGCAGTAATTAACTATTTGCTAAACTTACACGATTGATTTCCATTTAATGCTTCCAGAGATGGTTTAAATGAAGACTGATATCCTAGCCCAGGGATGGGGGTCTGGTAGGCTGTCTTTGGGATGGACAGGAGGATCAGGGGTTTGGGGTAGAAACTCTCCCAATTAAAAAGTGGTAGATAAATTGGCCACTCCCTGCTCGGGGAGGGAGACCCAGCTGGGGACTAATTGAGGAAGGCTGTGAGCACCAGAGGGTACTGTTGTTGGCTTTAGTTCCCCACTCTCACCCTGTACAGATAACATGTTTCCCCCTGTAGCACATCACCCTAGGGGGGATGGAAGAAGGAGAGAGTTCTCCTAACAAACCCACCTCCAGACCTGCTCAGACACTGTGGACATTGTCATGACAACATACACAGTCCACAGATACACACAGACACATTAGGATAACTATAATGCAGTGTACATGGCCTGACGTACCTTCCCTACTTCTGAGTACTTCCCAGTGCTGTGCTGCAGTGCTTGTCTGCCTCTCAGTCTGTCAGTCTGTCTGTCTGTCTGTCTGTCTGTCTGTCTGTCTGTCTGTCTGTCTGTCTGTCTGTCTGTCTGTCTGTCTGTCTGTCTGTCTGTCTGTCTGTCTGTCTGTCTGTCTGTCTGTCTGTCTGTCTGTCTGTCTGTCTGTCTGTCTGTATCTGTAGCCCTAATCTTAGGGTTCTGGGGACGGGGGTCTGATTAAATAGTTAAGAGCGTTAATGAATAGGGTGCTGTCACTGGGCCTTGCTGAGCTTTTGTATTACTCTGGACCATCAAGGCCCCGCTTTGTTTGCAATTTCTAATTGAATCTGTACAAACATGATCTCCCTCCGTTCCTACTGGCCCGCGCCTGTCCATGCTACTGTATCCCTCCAAGAGCCTCCTCACAGACATACATAACTTGTTTTGTCCTGTGAATGTTACTTATTGCCATTAGTGAGACTACTGTATGTTAGGCTTGAATACAAAAGTTTTATTCATTGTTAAATTGCACTGAGGAAGCTTGCCTAATTCGTGTTCTTGTTCATTATTTAAGGTAAAGTTAGGCCATCTGTTCCTGTCAGAAAGCCACATGCCTGCTCATTACTGGTCTCAGTTTGTTCTGAACACACTCATGATTTTCCTTTATTCAATTCAATGTTCAATTCCCTCTTTGTTATCTACTCCTGTAGTGATTCCATTGATTAGACACTTTTAGGAAAACCTGTTTTAGTCTGTGTTGGTAGTAAAGTGCCCTGTTGTCCTTCATTGTGTGTGTGTGTGTGTGTGTGTGTGTGTGTGTGTGTGTGTGTGTGTGTGTGTGTCAGACCAGTGGGTCAGCTACGTCATGCTGTACTCTCCGGTGTTGGCTTAGCGTGGCGCTTTATGTCCAGTCACTTACCAGCCAATGAACTTGACTTGAAACTTAGGGAAATCCAATTGGTGCATAATACACCATAATGGGCAGATCAATACTAATTATGTCCAACAAAAGATACCACTGTGTGCACACACGCACTGATGCCTCTGTCAAGGGGATATCTGTACTTGACGTGTGTGTGAGGAACGGGAGAAGCATACCTTCTGATACCTCTGATTCCCCTAGCCCATTCCAGTTGGGCCTATCCACTGGCTGGGCCTGGCTTGGCTTGGCTGGCCCGGTGAATGTTAATGAAGCTGTGGAGGGGAAGAGGCAGTAGGAGGCAGCCAGATGAGATGCTAAAGTGAGGGAAATGAGTAGTGAGGTTTCTGAAGCTGTTTCCCAGCTGTCTGACGTGGTGGGGCTGTGGGACGCCCTCGCCGCAACACCCAAATTAACTTTCCCCCCACATCACCAACACGGGAGGGTGGGCGGGATGGAGCCAGGGCTTTCTAGCCATAAATAATAAGGCATCCATCTGCAGAGGCAAAATGGCCCCTGAGCTAGCAGCCATTCACATCTTAAATTGGTCTAAGTGAAGAGCGGCCGGATGTTTTAATGAGGCCTGTGCTGATTTTAATTGATCGGCCAGTGCTTGTAATTGTAAATGTCAGAGACTTGGGCTAATGTGTTGGACCACTTTGAGTCTTGCAATGAAAGTAATCTGTGTCAGACCACAGCCCTGTCATTGGAACAGTGGTCAGCTGCTGCTGTGAAAGGCTTCCACGCCAGGGAAGCAGCCCTGTCATTGGAACAGTGGTCAGTTGCTGCTGTGGAAGGCTTCCACGCCAGGGAAGCAGCCCTGTCATTGGAACAGTGGTCAGCTGCTGCTGTGGAAGGCTTCCACGCCAGGGAAGGGAAGATAAGGTGTTTTTTTTAGTGCGGTAGTAAAGAGGCAGCGACTCTGATGATGGTGAGTGTGTTTCTCTCTCTGATGAATCCCTCTCTTGTTTTGGAGTTGTGAAGGGTGAGGCCAGGCCAAGGGCTTGTGTTGCCTGACAAATTAACCTTTCCTTCTTGCCTTTCCTCAGTACGCTCTATGTGGGTGTGTGTGTGTTCTCCTGCGTCTGTGTGCACACTTCCTTAATTGCATTAAGAGGATGACGCACTTTCTTACTCTGTTTAAGCTCACTTTAATTGCTTGTGAATGGTGTGCTAGTGAAGCCCAGGCTGATGGCGCAATATGGACATCAATGAGCTATCTTTCATAAGGCTCTCGGGCGGGGGAGGGCTCTGATTCATAAAGGAATTTCACACACAAAAGGAAAAAAAGCTACAAAATGCCATTGGGTTTGGCTAATGCAGCAGCATCCTCATGGAATGATATTTAATTCATTAGGGACTCAGACATACAGGCAAAGAAAGACAGAGAGATTTAGTCAAAGAGAAAGAGAGGAGAGATTAATGGAAAGAGAGAGAGAGAGAGAGAGAGGGAGAGAGTGAGAGAGAGAGAGAGAGAGAGAGAGAGAGAGAGAGAGGCAAAATTTGAGGAGAGAAAGACTGATAGAGGTGAAGAAAGCGAAAAGAGACAGATGAAGAGAGGAGGAAAGGAGAGAGAGAGAGAGAGAGATAGAGGAAGCTGGAGAAAGAGATCTATACTGATAGCCGTATAGATGTGTGCCCTGGTGTATTTCCCCCAGTTCAGGCAAAGTGCACTAAGGCTCAGTCAGTGACAGAGCTGGGCTGGGGATATGAACCAGACTGCTGGGTGTATTAACTAGTAGTGTGAAATGACAGCAGCATTTTACACACCGCACCCCAGTCTGACAACTCAATGTATCTAATATGCTCGCATGCATATGGGTACAAAGAGAGTTAGTGTGTTAAAGTCTAGCGTGTTCTTGACAGGCTGGTTGTGTCATTGTGGTTGGGTCAGAGCAGTGAGTGCTGAGACTGTGACTGCTCTTAGTCTTGGTTCCATAGGATACTTAATCATAGGCGACTTAATCATAGGAGACTTAATCATAGGAGACTTCATCATAGGAGACTGCAAACGACAACCCCTTTGTCTGTTTTAACACAAAGTGTTCACGTGTCACTGTTGATCATCATAATGGCCCTGCAGTCCATAAAACTTTTTATACTTTGTAAATATGAATTTATTCATATCTTATTTCAGGTATGTCTAAAGTATATTGGCAATAATAACCTAAGTAGCTCTTAAAACGCAATATTAGTTTACGATCCTTTTTCTAGATTAGGAAGAGCTACACATTTTTCATGTGTATAAATTTATACTAAGCCATAAAGTAAATGACGTCATACATTAGGTTAATGGCATTGTTGCGCCACATTATATCAGGAGAGCTGAATACAATGCCTCAGGTAGCACACAGCTCCAGAGATGCTCTCTCTCCTCCGTCTTTCCCGTCTCCCCCCTCCGTTTTCCCCTTCTCCCTCCTATTCATTTTTCTCTACTGTTTCCCATTTCTTGCACTGCCATATTTCTTTCCCCCCACCCCCGCCATCTTGGACAGTCTGTCTGCCTCCCTCCCTCCCTTTCTCTCTCTCATCATTTTAATAGTGGACCTCAGAGCGGTTGCCATGTCAACCAGCCAGCATATTACTATGGCAACCAGTCTGTGCGCGGTGAGGCTGCTGATTAGGGAGAGATGTCTAGTGTAGCCTGGCCAGCAGAGAGAGGGAACGAGGAAGAGGGGGAGAGGGATTGGGGTGCTGGAGGAGGGGTTGTGTATGTCTGGACATTATATGTGTCTATTTAAATAGAATGTGTAAAACCTGCTCTGCTGACTATAATTAGAACATGAATTACATTTTTACCAGCTCTGATCACTCTGACGCACACATAACAGTCATACTCTATACCGGATAGATCTCTCCAGCTGGATTTGAGATTATTCTGCTAACCGTTACCTCAGAGTAACAACAATATGCTGTCAGACTACTTATATGTCACTGTATCTTCATATCTGCCTGTCCTGCTGTCTCGTTTGGCTCTCTCCTTTCTGCCTTTGTTTAGCTTGGTGCCTGTCCTGCTGTCTCGTTTGGCTCTCTCCTTTATGCCTTTGTTTAGCTTGGTGCCTGTTCTAAAACAAAATCATTTAGTAACTGACACACATATGCTCATTTGAAAAAAAACTAGAATAGCAGGAAGTTGAAACATTATAGGCAGAGAGGGACAATCTCCTCTCCTCTCCTCTCCTCTCCTCTCCTCTCCTCTCCTCTCCTCTCCTCTCCTCTCCTCTCCTCTCTTCTCTTCTCCTCTCCTTTCCCTCCTCTACAGTATGTTAAGCTCATAGTGTGTTGGTCTGTGTGTGTCAGGGCTGGGCTGAGCAGGGACAGAAACAGGGAGAGCTTTTAAAGAGCTGCCCCCTCCGCCATGGACGCTAATGTACGCTGCAGAGGACGCCTCAGACCTCCCAGATCCATCAGAGAAACTAATTACAAGATCCAATTAAAGCGAGAGAGAGAGAACGAGAAAGGAGAGAGAGAGAAAGGTGGTATAAAGAAAGAAACTCCCTCCTCCACCCTTAAAACATCCAACCTGTTGGCTCATTGAGGACAGTAATTACAGCATATTTATTATTCATTCCACAGCTAAATAAGAGCCTGATATTTCAGTAACAATAATAAGGGCAGAAAAAACCTTCACAAACTACATTCTAACTAATTGCCCTGCTCAGAGATTAAATGACTGGAAAAATGTTGTTATTTGCTTATTCATATCATCCAGAGGAATGATCGTCAGCACAGCTATGCACTAGAGATGGAAAGTCACTCAGGGAATCTGACTAACGTAGGTGGTCCTCGTCAGGACCAGGATGTTGTAGTGATCACTGATCATGCATGTATTAAGGAGTGGTCGGCTATATCGCCAAGCAAGGCTTTAATGGCTGGTCTCTTTGTTATGTGGGCTCTGTGGTTGGAATGGCTTGTTCTGTCTGGCCTGTGGTCTCCTCCTCACCCACTGCTTTTGAGGTACGTTATGTTTACACATTTTGCAGCCACATGATCACAGTGAACTCAGACAATAATGTCTTATGCAGCAAATGATAAATGATTCTGCAATTTGGCTTGCTTGGTTTTTCACCTGTGCATACGGGCTCCCCTACCTCTCCATCCTGCCCTCCTCCTTCTCCTCATCTCTCCATCCCCCATCCTGAACTCTGAGGCACCTCATTAAGACAGCGGCCCCCTGGCCTCATCGGCTGTGGCTGAGGTGAGGAATATCATATAATCATGAAGTGGAGATGGCATTACACTCATCAAAAATTATAGATGAGTTTTATGGCACCTAGGCAGGCCCGGCGGGCACAGACCCGGGGAGCTGGGGGACAGTGGCAGGGGTCGGGTTACTGGTGGAGGGGTCACAGCGAGGGCCTCTACCCCTTCATCACTCAGTCCCCTTCACCCTCCGACAGGGACAGGAACTACACACACCACCCCTCCACCTCCCAAAACCACAGGGAAAGGCTTTAGTCAGACGCAACAAGCATTCATCAAATGGCACTGTACAAACCAAACCAAATCTGAGAATCAGAGTGGCTATTTCCTTCTGAGGCACAAGCCGTTGCTTAGGCAACCACCGCCATCTTACCTTGGCTGGCTCAGAGCTCTATCAGAGATGGAATCTAGTTCTACAATACGACTCAGGCTATTGAGCCCCGGGATTTGACGTTACCATTCAATTATAAGAAGCTGTTGTACCTGTCCCAAACACATACAGGATACTCAATTCAGGACAATAGGATGACAGTTCAGATGTTTATACTGTATTGAGGACCATAGACTTACTAACACTTTCAGGACTAATGGATATTTCTCTGAAGCTACAGTGCTAATAGAGCTAACAATTTATAAATAGTATATATTTAAACACTACTGCATTTGTTGGTTTTATTTGTTTGTTTTCGTCTTTCTTTTGTCTGAAGAACTGTTCTGATCACACATCTGTTCCGCTAAGCCATGTTGAGCTGTGTGTTAGTCTGAGTTCCACCTGACCTCGTCACAAAGACAAAAGAGAAGTAGAAAAGGAGGAGAAGTTTTAATCAGTGACCTGCATTTGACTCTGTCCATTTCCAACCCTGTGCTCATCTTCCTTGAGGTGCCCAAGACTCTCACTCCACCCGTAAAGTGACAGGTACAAGTTGAAGGGCGCTGTTAGGCCCTATGGTCATAACGTCCTCCCCCCGGCCTGCCTGACGCTCACTGTGGCGCTACACTATGCTACCTCTCCTCCCTTCCTCCCTTCCTTCCCTCTCTTAATTCCCTCGTCCTTGGATCTCGGAGGAGCTCTGCTAATGCTCCTTGATTAGATAAGTCAAGCAGTGACAGACCGCTAAAGCAGACAGCGCAAATGAATAGTCAATATTTGGGGTTTCGGCGAGCTGAGTTAGCTAGCCAAGTGGATGACTGTATCTATATGGGATTTCCATTCAGGATGTATAGCAGGAAATGTGGGACTGAATTGTGTGTGTGTGTGTCTACTTATGTGTATTTTATATATCCTCTATTTATGAAATGTGCAGGATCATACAAACCCACACACACACACACACACAAACACACAAACGCCACTCATATCCACTCTCCTTCAATGACAGAGAGAGACATGGTTTTTAACCTTGCAGATCTGAAAGGAGGGTTAGCAGCCCAGTGACCCATGCAGGCTGGGGATTTGAAGTCAGGAGCTGGAAAGACCCCTCTCTCACCCCCCACCCCCTCCATCATCAGCCCTGCAGCCCCCTCACAGCCCTCCCCCACCCTTCTCCATCCAGCCCATAGCCAGCAGGCCAGCACACAGGGGGGTTTCCACACTACTTATCAGCAGATATGACCTGCGTCCTCAGACGCCATGATTGATAGTTGTCATCTATAGCATAGCCAGCCAACCTTCTGCTGCACTATAGCGGCCAAGAGACAAGCATAGTATTTCAGCCAGGATGTCCAGCATCCATCCACTGAGGTCCAGAGCAGAGCAGGGCTAGAAGCAGGACTGTCTGGCTGGCTGAGCCTGGATCCTGAAGGAGAGCGGGACCAGTCTCCTCTTATTTCTTCTAATCTCTCTCTAAAGGGGCTGTAAAACATGAGCCTTAAAACCAGGATGAGCATTATCCTCTGACATGACAAACTGATATTTTTCTAGCTTGATATACACCCCCAGCCATTCCTCTCCCCAAATTCACACTATTGTACACAGGACTGCACACACAAAACCATACTTACATGGTCAAAAAACACATACGCACAAACTCTCTGACACACACACACGCACAAACCCAGAGTAGCACTCCAGCTCGGGGCTGTGGGGCAGTGGCTGAGCAATGCCTCCCCGGGGGGGGATATTTTATAGTTTGTGTCCATCAGTGGCGTGGCCTGGGGCGTTGGGGTTGACAGTAAGTGCTCTCAACACCGGTGACACTGATTCATCTGAGCCATGACACAGATGAGAGAGGAGGGGGCAGAGGGGACAGAGGGGGGACAGACACAGGGAACCAGAGAGGGAATAAAAAATAACTTAGAGACCAGGTCGTGTCATGTCTTGTGACGATACACAGGCCCTCACTAGAGAGTCTTATGTGTTGGAACCTAGTGTACGTGTGTGAGAGCTCATTCAGGTAGCTGTTGATGCTATAAAGCGCCTTTTTGTCTTATCCATTGTGATCCTGTAAAGTTCTGTATGTGTGGTAATGGTTGTGTGGTAGTATGAGCGAAGCAGTTCTCCAGAACACCTCCTCTGGACCAGACCGAGGCTGTTCTGAGCTGTGCTGGACTGGGGAGCTTGGCTTGAGAGGGGGCCCCCCAATGTAACATGGCATTTATATTTCTCATCCTCCCTTGCTGCTGCGCCTCTTCTACATATAAATAGGGAGGAGGGTCTGAACCCCAGCCTCCAGGATGCGCATACTAAGCAATCAATGTGTCACCTCTCCCTGACAATCCTATTTTTTCATACGGGCGCCGCGTTCATTTTTTCTTGTCAGCAGAAGGTAATTTGCTGTATTGTGATTCAGTCCGAAAGCTTGGTGACAAGGTGTCTGATAGGTCACCCCCCTCCTCCTTTTTCTCCCCCTTTTCTCCTCCACCCCCCAAGACCCCCTCTGTCTCCACTGCAGCACAGAGGGGCTGAAAGAGGCACCCCGCTCCCCAGTCCCCTCTCCCCACACCCAGGCCAGCCCTTCTCCATCTGAGGCAGTAGGGCTGCTAAATTAGATAAGATGGGCTGTGGCTGTGGCGGGGCTGTGGCGCAGTGGCCCTGATTAATAAAAGATGCAGAGCTCCCAGGGGACGGCCTTTCTGAGGACCGAACAGAGCCCTGAACAGAGCCAAAGCACAGACAATGGCGTTTGCACTGGCACAATGGACAGGAAGTGGAAAGAATGAACCAATCATGTAAATATAACATGCACCTCACCTCTCTGTCTCGCTCTGTACCCTTTATGCATCATAATGAATCATTTTGGCCTCATATTTTGGGTGGGGAAAAATGGAAATATTCATGTATTAATATATTTAGGAACTACATCCTGCTGTTGACATATGTTGGATGGAAGCTGCCTACTGTTTTATGGCGTTTCAGAAAAAGCAAAATATTTCCAAGGCCATTAGAACCACTGCATTACCATGAGCAGTAACACCTCTGACTTGCATGGATGCACTGAGAGCAGGACATAGTGTTTGAAAAAAGCTATATATACGTATGTGAAGTACCCCCATATTACTGAGGTTTCATTTTCACTGGAGATGGACTTTTGTCACAATAAATAGGGGAGGGGAATATGAAATGATTGGTTATCAGCTCATATTCTTTTGAATAATGTAAATGAATACTGATAGTGATATTTCTGCTGGGTATTAAGTGTTTCATTTTTAGGTTAATGGTTGTGTGTGTCTGTGTGTCTGTGTCTGTGTGTGTGTGTGTTTATGTGTGCGCTGAGGGGTGTGGAATGTTCTGGATGCTCTCATGCAGATCGCTATCACACAGAGCGGCATGGCGTCATGTCAGCCCAGTCCTCATCAGCCTCATTCACTTATAATGGCTTTGTTACCAGGATGATTTTCTCCTTCTCTTCTTCTCTCTCTCTTCTTCTCCCTCTCTACATCTCAGTCTCCCTCTCTCCTTCTCCCTCTCTCCTTCTCCCTCTCTTCTTCTCCCTCTCTTCTTCTCCCTCTCTTCTTCTCTCTCTCTTCTTCTCTCTCTCTCCTTCACCCTCTCTACGTCTCAGTCTCCCTCTCTCCTTCTCTCCTTCTCCCTCTCTCCTTCACTCCTTCTCCCTCTCTTCTTCTCTCTCTCTCCTTCACCCCTCTATGTCTCAGTCTCCCTCTCTTCTTCTCCCTCTCTTCTTCTCCCTCTCTCCTTCACCCTCTCTACGTCTCAGTCTCCCTCTCTCCTTCTCTCATTCTCCCTCTCTTCTTCTCCCTCTCTCCTTCTCTCCTTCTTCCTCTCTTCTTTTCCTTCTCCCTCCCCATATTTACAGGAAAGACAGCATAGCCTATGTTGCCTGTGGAGACCACTGAAAGCAAGGAATTATAATGACAATTTTTGTCTTCTTTCAAGATATGTGCTTAACATTGGGAACATTCAAGCTGCTCATTTCTGGTGGTCACATAATTTAATGAAAATAAGGAAAACATATTTTTCACTGAGGAACATGCACTATACTGGCAGACATATGCACTTGACTGTTCCAGGCATATACAGATACAGTGATACCCATTACCCAACCCCATCAACTAGCCAAAAAGAGAGACATCAACCAATATGCTCAAAAAAACACGCACAGACGCATGCACATGTACACACACACAGCTTTAACATACACACACACACACACACACACACACACACACACACACACACACACACACACACACACACACACACACACACACACACACACACACACACACACACACACACATACACACATACACACTCACACACTCCTGGAGAGTAAAAATGAAAAAGTAAATGTAACTCTGCCTCAGATAGCATTTGGTCCCAGTCTAAAAAGAGTAAAACACACTCAATGCTCAATTTAGTGTTGATATTTAACTCTGCGTCATTGCATTTCACTCTACAGTATTCATTGAAAATAATAACTCTCTGAAGTTCAGTATTCTAGAATTAATTATTTACAATACTGTTTACTCTCACAATATAATCGCAAGAGTTAATTCAACGCTTATGGTTTATATGGTCCCATTTCAGGTGTAAAGTTGCATTTGCATATTTCTTACTGCGTCATGTTATTGTGTCTTGCAATGTCACATCCAAACTTAATTGGTATCCATTTAAGAGGGAGGATGTCCAATAATTTTACGTCACCCACAACGTACATTCAAACTGCATGTCAGAGCAGGGAGGGGGGAGCTGTTATTAGAGACTACCTACATCATGTAAACTGGAACAGTCTTCTCAGTAACGCAATAAATCAAACCGATGACAGATTAGACTATTTTAGGAAAATGTATGTTACAGACTGTATCATTGTGTCGCATCAGATCAAAAACAATCAATGTACATGTGAAAGATCAGATGTTAAAATGAATCATTCTAAAAAATCAACCGACAACAGAGCATGCTGGGAAATATGACAATGACACCCCCTGCACATCTGTGGATACTCCATCATTTTAACTCCCTGTCTCTGTTTGCAGTTATGGAGTTAAAAGTACTCAGACCCAATCAACTCCAATAATCAACACTAACTCCAGGGAGTGTATCGCTCTGTTGATGGTTAAGATGACTCCGGTAGAGTCAATCATTTTGACTCTACCCTGCTCCTCTAGATAGTAAAGATAGTCAAATGGAAGCTGACATTTCATCTCTATAACGTCCCCTGTGGACTGTGTAACCATTTTAGCGCGTCGTTGAATAACGTTGCTACTGTTCACTGTGTTTCAGTGATGATCAGAGAGGGTCTATCAGACATCGTACAGCCCATAAAGCCTCTCTGATGTCAGCACATTTTCATTGTTATCAAAGGCGTATGCCGTTTTTATTATTGGGGCCTACACATTTCCTCTCAGCCCCTGCAGCCTACAGAGATTGATGGGCCTCATTTATGAATATGTATAAGATATGCACGTGGGTTTGAGCTGGCCTTTGACCTTCATTTGCTCACAGATAGAGGCTTTGCGCTCCTCCATCACATCACAACATCTTGTTTTAAATCTGCTCCCTCCCAGAAATGGAATATCAAGTGGTTCTATTTCCTGTGGGGTTCTTTCTGGGTAAATAATCTGCACCTTCAGATCACACCTTGTGTTTATTCTCCTCAAGTCACAAGCCCATTTTAATAGAAGTATATATATAAATAAAAAGTGACATTACTCACATTCATATGAGGTGTTATATTATGAACATTTCATAAAGGATTAGAGCTGAGGCAGGGACTCTGCTCAGAGAGAAGAACAACACTTGATAAAAACATTAACATGTTTTCTAGTACATTTTTTTTCACCAGCTTTTTGCTATCCCTCTTTAGTATTCTCACTGCCTTCTCTGTGGTTAGATTTCTCAAAGGTGGTTGTCTTACAGGTTTTTGTTGCCAAAGTACATCACAGTGACCAACTGAACTTCATTTCCCAGAGAGCAGTGCAGCTGGTAGGTGTGGCCTGTTCTTGTTGAGGAGGCTGCCCTCTGAGGTCGTTGCTCTGGTGATGTGAAGGGACAGCGGAGCCCCATGGGCCGTATGACAAACCGAGCTGCCACGCCGAGGTGTGTGTCAGGGGTGTTTTTCCATAAAGCATTCTATAAAAGTGTAACTGGGCTGTGTTTGGCCTTTCCTCCCAGTAGGCGAAAGCCGTTCAGCCAACAGGCCCCCAAAGATCTCTTAAAAAGTGCTGATCCACAGAGCTGGGTCCTACTAGTGCTCCTGTAATCCTTTCCAGCTTTTCACCTGCCTTCCTCTCCTCCTCTCCTCCTCACATTCCCTCACTCTCTCTTGCTGAGTCACTGGTACTGGGTGAGTGACAGAGGGATGGGGGCGGCGTGGGGCTTGTCAGAGCCCGGAAGTGATTATCACGACAAAACAAATCGGCAGCGCTGCTAATTGCGTGGCAGTGAAAACCATAACTGTGGTGTGTGTGTGTGTGTGTGTGTGTGTGTGTGTGTGTGTGTGTGTGTGTGTGTGTGTGTGTGTGTGTGTGTGTATGTGTGTGTGTGTGCCCGGGGGTGCTGTGGGGCTCTGGGGCAGTGGCTTTGGGGAACCAGGGGCCTGGCACAGTGCCAGGGGAAGACATCAGCACCATCATTACTCAACCCCCCGCCCACCACCCGCCCCGTCATCACCACAGTGTCACATACAACCTGGCACTGTCAACACACACGCCACATCTACATATCCCCCCACCCCCCAGCACCCGCTCCCCATGTCCCTCCCTCCCTTACACTACACACACTCCACAACAGGGCCAGACAGCCACAATCTGTCACCAGGCGCCATCATACATCACTGCATTAATAAACATGAATTAGTAATGGCACAATTAGATGGGGTTGCTCTGGCGTTTACTGATACAATAATGGTGTTCCTCTCCTCTCTCTCTCCTCTCCTCCTCTCCTCTCTCCTCTCTCCTCTCCTCCTCTCCTCTCTGGGACCCTGCTCCCCTCTGGCCAATGCTGGATCTCCCTGTCAGATCTCAGGATGCGGCTGAGGAGGAAATGGAGGCTACGGAAGATAGCTAGTGTAGGTAAAAGGGAACAAAGAACCAGAGAGTTCTCTCCCAGGCTGCTCCTGCTGGCTGTATCCTGGAGCTTCGCTCTCTGCCGTCAGCTGACATCCAGCCCCCCGCTGTTGGTTGCACTGGCTCTGACTGAGGAGGACTCCTGGAGTGAGGATACTGTGTACTGACATTCTGTTCTCTCTCTCTTTCTGTTTCCCTGTGTGTGTGTGTGTGTGTGTGTGTGTGTGTGTGTGTGTGTGTGTGTGTGTGTGTGTGTGTGTGTGTGTGTGTGTGTGTGTGTGTGTGTGTGTGTGTGTGTGTGTGTGTGTGTGTGTGTGTGTGTGTGTGTGTGTGTGTGTGTGTGTGTCTCAGGTTCAGTTCCACTGTGTAAGGAGGGAGGCGCTTGAACATTCTGATCTCCTGCGGCCTGACGGTACGTGGACTGCCTCCTCCACTTCAACACAACAATCCCAATACACATCACACTCACTGACTGAATAGGGCTACAAACAGCTCTTTACTATTGACACAGTAGACGCCATAAATGACTGACAATATACAGTTCAGGGGGAACATCATTCTACCGCTTGAAGGTTATTTCTTATCCATTACGTGAATCAGACTTTTTTATTGACTTTTTTCTAGTTTGTATATGAAGTGAATATTGTATTGCTCTATTTACACACTCAAACACACAAGAAAACACACAATGAAACTCTTGCTGCTCTTGCCTCCTGCTTCTTTAAACTCTCCTTTTCAGCACAACGTTCATGTATGATCATTGTACTGAGGTTAGGTCCAAGTCTCTGACCGTCTCTCTCTAAGGAGAGAGCTTTTTCATTTCTCAAGCAGATGAGATGTAGTGTCAGTATAAAGAGGACAACAGGAGTGCTGTGTAAAGTCTGGGACGACACAGCAGTGGTTAGGAAGGGATTGATTGGGCCTTTGGTGCTTCTAGGAGAGGGCAGCCCTCCACCACTCCCTGTGAGGGAGATCCCAGAGAGAGTGTGTGAAATGGGGAGAGGAGAGACACTCGCTCCAGGGTACCACTGACATGATACAGTTGGATCTCTCCTTCACATACCCTGCCAGAGGCTCTGATATCGACCCTATCACCACCCCAAATCGCACACACACACACACACACACACACACACACACACACACACACACACACACACACACACACACACACACACACACACACACATACTTTTATGTTTCACTTTAACACTAATTTCCATGCCTTACACACAAACAACAGAGGCAGACATGTCCCAGACCTGCTCCCCTGTTCTTCTAGACATGTTCCCTCCTCCCTCTCTCTCCTATTTTCTCTTTCTCTCTTTCACCCCTCCCCTCACTCTTTATTCAGTTCCTCTGGCAGAATCTCCTCTTTTACACTGTCACTCTTCTGCACTGTGTTTCTCCTCCTCTCCCAGGGGGCCACTGTGTTTTGTTGCCTTTTGTTCTGACAAAACAGTCTAATTGGTTGATTAGGTAGGGTTGACTGACCTGTTAATTGAATACTAATTTAGATTTGATGTCTCCCCTGCAGATTAACATCTGATGTAAACGCTGTGTGGGTAGACATCAAACTAAATTACAACAACAAAATCGACAAAGATTTAAGACAGTACTGTAGACTTGAAACATTCTGGATTGTCCAGGCCTTTGAATAATATAGTTGATTAAAACAGAAAGAAAACTCTCTTTATGTGAAATTAAACATTACATCAATCAAATAAAAAGAAATGTATTCACATTAAAATGTAACAGAGACCGTGAAGGCAGTAATAGTCACATTAAAATGTAACAGAGACCGTGAAGGCAGTAATATCCACATTAAAATGTAACAGAGACCGTGAAGGCAGTAATATCCACATTAAAATGTAACAGAGACCGTGAAGGCAGTAATATTCACATTAAAATGTAACAGAGACCGTGAAGGCAGTAATATCCACATTAAAATGTAACAGAGACCGTGAAGGCAGTAATATCCACATTAAAATGTAACAGAGACCGTGAAGGCAGTAATATTCACATTAAAATGTAACAGAGACCGTGAAGGCAGTAATATTCACATTAAAATGTAACAGAGACCGTGAAGGCAGTAATATTCACATTAAAATGTAACAGAGACCGTGAAGGCAGTAATATTCACATTAAAATGTAACAGAGACCGTGAAGGCAGTAATATTCACATTAAAATGTAACAGAGACCGTGAAGGCAGTAATATTCACATTAAAATGTAACAGAGACCGTGAAGGCAGTAATATCCACATTAAAATGTAACAGAGACCGTGAAGGCAGTAATATCCACATTAAAATGTAACAGAGACCGTGAAGGCAGTAATATTCACATTAAAATGTAACAGAGACCGTGAAGGCAGTAATATTCACATTAAAATGTAACAGAGACCGTGAAGGCAGTAATATTCACATTAAAATGTAACAGAGACCGTGAAGGCAGTAATATTCACATTAAAATGTAACAGAGACCGTGAAGACAGTAATATTCACATTAAAATGTAACAGAGACCGTGAAGGCAGTAATATTCACATTAAAATGTAACAGAGACCGTGAAGGCAATAATATCCACATCAAAATGTAACAGAGACCGTGAAGGCAGTAATATTCACATTAAAATGTAACAGAGACCGTGAAGGCAATAATATCCACATTAAAATGTAACAGAGACCGTGAAGGCAGTAATATTCACATTAAAATGTAACAGAGACCGTGAAGGCAATAATATCCACATCAAAATGTAACAGAGACCGTGAAGGCAGTAATATTCACATTAAAATGTAACAGAGACCGTGAAGGCAGTAATATTCACATTAAAATGTAACAGAGACCGTGAAGGCAATAATATCCACATCAAAATGTAACAGAGACCGTGAAGGCAGTAATATCCACATTAAAATGTAACAGAGACCGTGAAGGCAGTAATAGTCACATTAAAATGTAACAGAGACCGTGAAGGCAGTAATATCCACATCAAAATGTAACAGAGACCGTGAAGGCAGTAATATCCACATTAAAATGTAACAGAGACCGTGAAGGCAGTAATATCCACATCAAAATGTAACAGAGACCGTGAAGGCAGTAATATCCACATTAAAATGTAACAGAGACCGTGAAGGCAGTAATAGCCACATTAAAATGTAACAGAGACCGTGAAGGCAGTAATATCCACATTAAAATGTAACAGAGACCGTGAAGGCAATAATATCCACATTAAAATGTAACAGAGACCGTGAAGGCAATAATATCCACATTAAAATGTAACAGAGACCGTGAAGGCAGTAATATCCACATTAAAATGTAACAGAGACCGTGAAGGCAATAATATCCACATTAAAATGTAACAGAGACCGTGAAGGCAGTAATATCCACATTAAAATGTAACAGAGACCGTGAAGGCAGTAATATCCACATTAAAATGTAACAGAGACCGTGAAGGCAGTAATAGTCACATTAAAATGTAACAGAGACCGTGAAGGCAGTAATAGTCACATTAAAATGTAACAGAGACCGTGAAGGCAGTAATAGCCACATTAAAATGTAACAGAGACCGTGAAGGCAGTAATAGTCACATTAAAATGTAACAGAGACCGTGAAGGCAATAATATCCACATTAAAATGTAACAGAGACCGTGAAGGCAATAATATCCACATTAAAATGTAACAGAGACCGTGAAGGCAGTAATATCCACATTAAAATGTAACAGAGACCGTGAAGGCAATAATATCCACATTAAAATGTAACAGAGACCGTGAAGGCAGTAATATCCACATTAAAATGTAACAGAGACCGTGAAGGCAGTAATATCCACATTAAAATGTAACAGAGACCGTGAAGGCAGTAATAGTCACATTAAAATGTAACAGAGACCGTGAAGGCAGTAATAGTCACATTAAAATGTAACAGAGACCGTGAAGGCAGTAATAGCCACATTAAAATGTAACAGAGACCGTGAAAGCAGTAATAGTCACATTAAAATGTAACAGAGACCGTGAAGGCAATAATATCCACATTAAAATGTAACAGAGACCGTGAAGGCAATAATATCCACATTAAAATGTAACAGAGACCGTGAAGGCAGTAATATCCACATTAAAATGTAACAGAGACCGTGAAGGCAGTAATATCCACATCAAAATGTAACAGAGACCGTGAAGGCAGTAATATCCACATCAAAATGTAACAGAGACCGTGAAGGCAGTAATATCCACATTAAAATGTAACAGAGACCGTGAAGGCAGTAATATCCACATTAAAATGTAACAGAGACCGTGAAGGCAGTAATAGCCACATTAAAATGTAACAGAGACCGTGAAGGCAGTAATAGCCACATTAAAATGTAACAGAGACTGTGAAGGCAGTAATAGCCACATTAAAATGTAACAGAGACTGTGAAGGCAGTAATAGCCACATTAAAATGTAACAGAGACCGTGAAGGCAGTAATAGCCACATTAAAATGTAACAGAGACCGTGAAGGCAGTAATATCCACATTAAAATCAGCATGATTCAGCCTTATCTGATTGCGGTCTTGTTATTTATTATTGAGTATGTTCTTCATTATTTCCACTTAGTGAACAGCCATTGTTGCCCCTTACGTTAAGCCTCACCATGGTTTCTTCATCTAAACAGCTCAACTCTGTCCTTGATGCCACGCACGGACAAATAAACCAAATTAATATGGTACGGTCAACAAATGAAGAAGATTTGTGGCAATGAATGTTTTGCCATTGTTCCACGCCTACTACTTTTAGCGTGTATTGAAGAAGCACGACAGGGTCTTTAAAGAATGGGGACAGTTCTCCTGTTTACTCTGAGGGGTGTAAAGCTTGTTAAAGTCTTAATGTCTCACATTAGCATGTTTCACTGATAGACATATTATTCACTAAATGTCCTTGAGATGTTGTGAAACAAATAGGCTCACAAGGACAAATTGGAGGTAGACGTTGGTTGTCTTATTGTGGAGTTTGTGTATTATGTACAGTTCCAGTACTTTTTCTCTTTGTTACAGTTTTGACTGTCTCACTTGACAAAAACGTAACCAGAACTCTATGCAGCTTTTTCTGGCTCCTGCACCACACAACATTTAGTCTTTTTCCCAGGCTCCTTCTGGAACACAGGAAGGCAGCATTCAGAGTGCATGTCATATCCACTGGTCTGAGATCAGGGATTCAATACTGCCTCAGACAAGTATTTATCCTGCACAGAGTAGGCCAGGTCTCAGGGCAGCATCATACAGTATCCAAAGTCTGTCCGCAATATTATAATGAATCAGTCCGCAAACATCCACTCCTATGCATGAGACAAAAAAACACATTTAAAATCAATCAATTAAAACTTGATTTCCCTTGAGTCTGAGGACTGATCCCTGTGGGTCACGTGACTGGTCCTCCTCTGTGCTAAGCCTTGGGTGTTGTGCCTTGGAACGTACATCCATTGTGCTGCCAGTCCAGACCAGCACCTCCATAAAATGGTGAAAATGCATCAGACTGATCACATGCATGTCTTTTGGATTCATGCCTGACCACAAAAAGTAGGCATATCCCCAAAATACAATAAATGATTACAAAAAAAGCAGAATCCAAGCCCCATCACTGTCTATCTAATGTAGGAGGTAAATAGGTCCTTATTCCAGAGGGAAACCGTCTCTACCCCAGTGAGGACTTTCAATTCCATGACCAGACGCCCAAGAGTCCAAAGTCCATCATTCCAAGGATGTCGACTTTTTCCTGGCATCACTGAAGTCAGTGTAACAGTATCTGAACATACTGAGTGGAGCATCCTACATTTAGCGTAGTCATCCTCTGTCCTGATGTCTGTATCTCAAAGATGCAATTACATGGATATGGGCCTTCAGTTTGGCCTTCAACCATCTTCATCAAGGAATGCCCTTCTGCTCCAATATAAAGCCTCCTGGTTGTCACCGGTGACTGTTGTATGTCCTGGGCCTCCTCTGACCCAAGTCGTTGTTGGGTAAACTGTGTAGACATTTGCAAATCTATTTACTGGTGCTTCTCATCCAGGCGTTTTATTTTCCTAGAGAGAAGAAATTAAAATTAAAAAGCAATCAGTGATACATAAAGCCGTATTGCTTTCTCAGAGCGAGCCGACACAACTCACCTGCACTCCCCATGCCCATGCCCCTACAACCTCTCTCACACACACACACACACACACACACACACACACACACACACACACACACACACACACACACACACACACACACACACACACACACACACACACACACACACACACACACACACACACACATGTGCATACACTTACACTCACAGACACACACAGTAGGTTTCACACACACCAGGCCGAACCAGTGCAGGCACCAGTTACCCCATGTGTGGGAATCTCTCTCCCTGTCTCACCATCTGCCACTTACCACACATACTTAGAGCCAAGCTCGTTAGTCGCCCCTCCCTCCTTCCCTCCCTTAACGAGAAAATGATTACAACGCATTTCTCCACAATCCCAATGGCCTCTCTTGCTCGCCTTGCGCCGTCCGAAACGTGCTTCCCTACCTTCAGCTCTCCGTCTCCCTCTCTCTCTGAGATCCCCTTCTCTCCCCTCTACCTCTTCTTCCACTCTCTGTAGCTGCAGCCTCTCTCTCCCTCTCTTTCTCTCTTTCCCTTTCTTCATCCTCTCCGCAGCCTCTGTCTCTCGCTCCTCCCATCTCTGAGCTCTAGGCTGCTCTGGGTTTTAGACGGATCACTCTCACAATGGTTGATCAATACGGCTATTGATCCGCTGGCAAAATGTTTACAAAATCATCCTGGGCAGCTGCGGAGCAGCGGGGAGGGGAGGAGGGGCAGCAGGGGGGCCATGCCATTCGGGCAGGGGAGAGCCAGCGTGCCCCCTGATTGGTCGCCTGTCTGCCCGCCTTGCCAGGGAGAAGGCTGGCGTCGACGGGGCTGTCACTGTTCCCAGCGCGTCATGGTGCTCCCGGCTCACACAGCAGAACTTTCCTAACCACCAATGTAGCTCAGCTCGGCTGTTTAACCTTTTCACTGCTAGATGCTGGCTACCAGCCAAACAGCGACAGCCCCCTCCCCACCCCTTCCTCTCCCATGGGCTCAGACCTTAATTTGCATAAATTAGCACGGCACAGTCAATGCCAGTCTCTTAACGATCCGCTGTTGTATCATTTTCTCCCCCGCCCTCCCTCGCTCGGCAGAGAGAGGTTCTCACGCCGCTGTACTCGCCCCCGTGCCCGCCTTCTGGCCCACGTGGCGCTACACTGGCATCGGCCTGGCTGACGTGTCCCCTCAGCACTCCCCCTGGGTATCCCCGACCCCTGCTCCCGCCTCTCTTCCCTCCTCTGCCAACTCAGTATGAGCAAACAGGAGGGGACCTGCAGGCGGGCAGGCAGGCAGGCAGGCGTACAGCCATAAGGGACCAGAGATCAGTCTTGGAGCAGCCTGGGCTTCCCTCTGCCGCCTGACTCACACACACACTACAGTCTGTCTGAGGGAACACACACAGCTCGTCACTGCTACTGTCTGACGGATACAGGGGAGCAGTACTATCAGCAGCAGCAACTCCAGCAGGCTGATGTATCTACAGTGGGACAGGACAGGTGCTTGGGAATGTTACAGAGGGACCATGTCACTCACAGACCCAGATACATATAGCTGACTCAGATTTTTACTAGAGGCCTTATTGAGGCATGTTTTGAGAATCATATGTTCTTTACACTGAAACTTGTAAATACATAATGGCCTACTATGACCGGTATCCACCTCCGTCTCACTGGTTCAGGGTATGTATGAGTTGGCTCGACATAGAGGTTAGAGATGAGCAGAGTGCGGTGTAACTATCTCCAGAGCACAGCCAGACTCCAGCTGTCATCCATCAGGGCCAGCCAACTCAGCCTCTGTGACCCAGAGTCAACCTCCTCCCTCTGGGGTGTGTGGCTCGGCCTGTCCCCTCCCTCTCTGGCTCCAGCTCCAGACCCTGACGCCGGCCCAAACCACATCGTCTGAGGCTGCTCCAGCCGGGCTTGTTGTGGAGAACGGGGTGGAGGGGGGTGGAGGTGGTGGTGAGAGATATCTGTCTAATTAATGCTGTGTTTTTAATTAACTGCGTCAGGAAGCAGCTTCTTGTCCCCTGGCTGGTGACGGTAGGGAGGGGAGGAGTAACAGAGGATTACCACACAGCCTGGGGTCTCCTCCACAGTACTGGCCCTGAGCTCTGCTCTGCTCCTATCATCAGGACTGGGATAAACAAACAGCTCACACACACATATGCACACACACACACAAACACATATGCATGCTCATATACACACATGCACAGAGCGCACACACGTTATACACAAATGTACACAAGCACAGACTCATAAACACTCACACACACAATCTCTCTCTTTCACACACACACGGCTGATGAGTCTCACCCACTGGAGAGGAACATAGTAATTATTGTAACACATGCAAGGCGAGCCACATCCCATTCATTACCAGAACATGTTTTTAGATGTAATGAACTGTAATCCCTGGTCATGTACCCTGTGGTAGAGAGTGATGTCAGCTCGGAGGGGTGTGAGACTGATCCTCTACAGCCCATTGCCAGACGGTGTTTAAGCTCTCACACTACAGTGCATGTTATGCTATCGTACTGCTATAGCGTTCTTACTGTTATAACGTTCTATCCTCCTTCGATTGATTTGCTTCCTCCTTTCTATCCTCCCTACGTCTGTCTTTCTCCTTGTAATTTCATTTTGACATCCCCCTTCTCTGTTTCTTCCCTCCTTCTCTCTCTCTCTCTCTCTCTCTCTCTCTCTCTCTCGCTCTCTCTCTCTTCCTCTCCCTCTCTGTAAGAGAGTGCGTTACACAGAAATCAATTTCAGCTCAGGCAGCATAACAAACAAAGCACTGAGCTAATTTCAGCAGGAGCGTAGATGCAACCTATCTTGCTCAGCCCCCCACCCTCCTTTATTGGGAGACATTTTGTTCTCACTCTGCCGCCATTATGTCAATCACTAGAGACATGTGATGATGTGTGAACGCAGCTGCTAAATAGATCATGGCAGGCAATGATCATTAGAGACAAAGCTGGGTGTTCCCACCCACTAATGTATATCTCAGTCTCTGTGTTGCTGTGCATGAGGTATTGTCTTTGGCTAGTCAGGATGCATAAGAAGATCGTTTGGCTTTATGTTTTACACATCTATCATCGTGGCATATGTGTCTGCTTGTTTTAAGTCTGTCTGTCTTCATGTGTTTGTGTGTGTGGGTGTGTATGTGAATACTACATATACATATGAATTGTATACAACTTTGTCTGCATGCCTGTGAATGTGTAGGCTCATTGTTGTTTGTTGTGCTGTGACCTTTGTGAAGGAGCTGGCCCATGTGTAGAGGTCTGTGCCCTCGCCTGTGTGAGAGCGCTGGCCCGTATGTACACAGCAGCCTGCACCCGACCGAGTGCTGGATGAGTGGGCCAGAGGCCCGCCGGCCCTGCAGCCGTCTTTTGCTGCCTGTCAGTCCTCTTAGTGAAGGCGGCCAGGAACACCAGTATTGCACCCTCTTGATCGGCCTCATTCCTTGCTCCACTTTTATTGATTTCAGTCAGACACAGAGGCAGGCAGAAAGAAAGGGCCTTTTCAGGAAGAAGTTAAACGGTCAAGTAGCGGGTGGAGGGTGGCTTTCAACTCTTTATTGACGAGGTGAGAAAATGTCACTATTATGGAGGCCCTTTCAGGAGATAGCGAGCTGATTGGATGAGTTCCACAGGGTCAGGCTGGAGCGCATTTCCTCCGCAGCCAAACAAGTCTGTATAATAGACCAGAGGAATGGAATGGGCGCGACCTGCTCAGGTTCTTCTCCTCGCTAAGCATCCTCTGTCTGTTACATTCCCCTGGGCGTATGAAGCTTAGAGTTCATGGCTGAGGGCTGGTTGGAGTGCAGGGCTGCTGGTCTCCTCCTCTTTCCTAATTTCTAAGGGGTTGTGACTCAACATACTGTAGGAGAGGGGCTTCTCACCAGGCTGCTGTCTATCCTATGTTAGTAGCTGGTCCTTCTGCCCTCACATCTGGGCAAGGCTGCAAGGTCACTACTAGAGACACTGAGAGAGGAAGGGAAGGAAAGGAAATGAGAGAAAGTGAGTTAGTGTAAAACAGAGAGGCTGAGAGAGAGGAGGAACAAGATTCTGAAGCTACAATATGTAACTTTTTGGGGCGACCCAACCAAATTCACATGGAAATGTGAGGTATAGATCTTTGATTTCCGTTGAAAGCAAGTCTAATAAGTGGTAGATATGTTCAATGTGTGCTATTTCTATGCTTCCCGTTCTGATGTTTTGCTTTTGCGTCGTTTACTTTTGGTTTTGTACACCAGCTTCAAACAGCTGAATATACAATATTTGGGTAATGGAAAAAATATTTCACAGCGGTTTAGATGGAACAATGATTCTCTGCACAATGACCTCTTGTTTTGTCACATAAACTGAAATTAGGTGAACTATTAGGATTTTAGTAACCAGGAAATGGCGGAGCATTTCTGCATATTGCATCTTAAAATAAGGATGAATGTGGCAATGTGTGTGTGATGTTGGTGGCCTCCCCAGTCCCAGCCTGGCTCCTGACAGAGAGGGGACTGTGAGGCCTGAATAACGGCCTGGGCAGGGGTTCAACCATAAGTCATTCAGCTAGGCCCACGCTGGCCTAGCTCTGACGTCAAGAACGCTAATTAGCCTAGAGCATCATCTGGCTGGCCCCTCCCAGCAGCACAAGACAGCCCTCTGCTAAAGGTCAGCATACCACAGCACAGACAGAGGAGCGCTTAATCTGAGGTGAAATGGTTTCTTTTCTAAATTGATTCCAGTTTGGATCAGACAAGAGCCGTCTTGTGTCTTAATTGAGCCACTTAGGGACTCGGGGGGGGGGGAGGGAGCGAGGCGCTTTGAGGAGGGTTCATAAAACAGGACACATGAACTAACAAAAACTGTTCTGCTGACATCTAGACTGGAGCCTTCAGAGCAAAGGGCTGAATGAAAGGGCTTTTCTCTCACATGCTCATCCAAGTGCCAGAGATTCCCCCAACACAGAATTGATTCACACACGAGGACACGCTTATGACAGCACTCAAACAGTGAGATAAGCTAACATAGCTGAAACACTTCCAAAGTTGAGGAAATGGATGCACCCTGTGTTCACAAAAGTTTTGTCCATCTTCCTCATGTAAAAGATCCAAATCACTTGTATAATCTTGATGCAAACATATTGAAATAAATATTTTCTCCACACTCTCAAAGTAAACTCAGTCCCATTAAAATAAACCCCCTGAAGCATTTTATCGCTTTTACACCCCCTAAAAAAATGCTTTTCACCACATGCTTGTCATAGCCTGTGTATACATAGAAGGAAATGTTTGTGCTCTCCCACACCCACACAACTATTCACACACTGCACATTCACCCACTCCCTTATGCTGAATGCATAATAAATGTAGTGAAATCATGTTTCCAGTGAGGATGGAGATGTGATGTGAATCTCAATACGGCTCCCCCCGGACCTCCTGTTTGAATTTGCGTGGTGACGGGGGTAAATGAATTTGTCGGAGTGGGGGGGTTATCACTTTGCCCAAGGCTAACTCAGAGCAGTCCACCCAGCTGTATGGAGGCTATCCAATGGGCCTCCCAGTCATTACCATGCTTAAGATTCATACTCGCTAATTTCACGAGTCTCCGCCTTGCACTCTTCTACATCCTCTGTCCTGGCTGGGGCTCACAGGCTTGGGCTTGATGCGGTGCGGTTTAACCCTCTGGTCTTCAGAGCAGACTGTTGGTCGTAATTGGCCCTCACCAACCTCCTTTCATTAAAAATTGAAAGCGAACAGGCCTTGTAAAACGCTGAATTTGCAGCGCTTAGCTATGGAGATGTTTTTACTGGGCTGTAATGATGGGGACTGGCTGAGTCCCCTCCCCTCCACCCCTCCTCACACTGCTGAGGTCAGAGGCTGGAACCGGTAACGTTATGCTAGCTAACAGCTAACAGGCCTCTCAAAGAGTGAGGGAAGCACTTCACCAGGTGGCCAATCCCACTCAAACACAGACAGACACTACACTGAGTTTAACCCACACTGACCCTACCACTTCTCCAAGAAATCTCAATGAAAATCAATGGAGAGACAAACTGTATTTCCCCCTGCTCTGCTCCTCACCTTGCCTGACTCCATTGAGCTCATCTGTTCCACTGTGTCACTACTGATCTGCTGTGTCTAAGTCAAATTCAGCTTTGATGTTTTTAACATTACCATTAATAATGTTTTCAACATCAAAATGAATTGCTTTGTAATTCCGAAATCCACATGCTGTTGAGCCGTGGCTTAAATATTTAAACACAAACTGTTTTTATCTTAATGTATTGAGGATAGGAATGTAGACTAAACTTGAACCCTGTGTGTGTGTGTGTGTGTGTGTGTGTGTGTGTGTGTGTGTGTGTGTGTGTGTGTGTGTGTGTGTGTGTGTGTGTGTGTGTGTGTGTGTGTGTGTGTGTGTGTGTGTGTGTGTGTGTGTGTGTGTGTGTGTATTTGTCCACACAGACTGAGTAGAGTGGGAGTGGCATTTAGCATGAAACAGCTAAACAGGTGATTTATTGTTACTGAACGTCAATGCCAAAAGTCAAGCCTCCACTGAGACCTCCCTCTTCCCAGCAGACAGCAGTTCTGACCTTGAGATTCACAAGCAGACTCCTGATACCTCTAACCACCAAATTCAATCTAATTACACATTTCACCAAGCGTCTATAAATCAGCTGATATAAAATGTATGAAACTTGGACCCAAAGGACAGGAACATCATCTAGAATTCAAGCAATTTTTTTTACATTAAAAAACTTGAAATATTGAAGCCCTTACAGTTAGCTTTGCACATGGAGTTTATTGCAGGATGTGGGGACACTAAAAAGTAATTTTGGATCAGATACTAGAGCAGTATTTTTGTGACGGCCAGATGTTCTGTTATCTATCATTCCCAGCTGGATTGAGATAGGTGAAATGAGCTGGAAAGGCTCTGTCCAAGTTCTCTGTTTTATTCATCAAACTAAGGGAAATGCAATTAGAGTTTCAGAGTTTCACATTGCCTAGCAACCCACTACTAAATAAACTTTGTCGACTCTATCCACTTCCCTTTCATCTGGTCCCGCCTCTCCATAATAAAGCCCCTCCCCCTATGGGCCCTCCTACTCTCTGGGGCCCTGCTATGTGAAGACAGGGTGAGGAATGTATGAAGCATCCTAGGAAACATGAGCTGCTATTTTCCCACAAGCATGAAAAAACACAGGCCATTGCTGTGGAATCCTTCTGACGCAATCAGACAGTGGGTTGGACTCTGGCCGGCGAGGTTTGGACAGGGGGGGTTGTTAAAGACGTAGCCCCATAGCTTTAGGACCTAAGCCCTGGCTGGATGGGTAAGAGAGGGCTTGTTGAGGCTACAGTGACATGTGTGGTTAGAAGGGGAAGAGAGGAGGAAAGAAGGAGGTTAGGTGGGTGAGGGAACAAACAGAGCCGCTGAAAGTTCATCAGACCCCTTCTGGGAGCGTTCCATGGTTCCTGCTGTTTCATTTGTTAACAGGCATCTGCGGGGGCAGCCTATTAATTGTTTGTTGGCCAAGCCGTCATTAAAAAAGCAGACGGCAGTGCGGCTTTTACTGAGATAAAATGAGAGAGAAAGCCAGAGAGATGAAAACAGGAGAAAGGATCGCTGGAGAGGCCCCCAGAGGCCCTCCCAAACACCCTGATGATTATCACGCTACTTTTGCCTCTGTAATTCCTCATAAATTAAGACACCATCTTGAAAGGAATTCCCAAACACAAAAACAGAGCAAACTTCAATGAGTCTTTCTCTCTTTTTTCCGCTGATCTAATTATCTCTGCCTCCGTAATCACTGTTATATTCATCACAGTGTTCAGTATTTATAGGGTCTGTTTTCATCATAGTAATAATGTCACTCTGGAATTCTCATGCATAGAGAGAAAGAGAGAGAACAAGACAGAGAGACAAAGAGGGAGGGGGAGAATGAGAGGGCTGGTTCTTGGATCCAGTCTCACTCTCTCAGACATCATTTGATGTTGGGGCAGAGGCCACACCAACAGGCCTGGTCTACTGCTTGCCTGTGAGTGACCCTGTTCATCTCCAGGGATGCCCCCGCATCTCCAGTCCCCCATGTGGAGCTGATGTCTGGCTGAGCTTGGCCCTGGTTAATGGGTTGAAGTGGGCTGAGCTTGGCCCTGGTTAATGGGTTGAAGTGGGCTGAGCTTGGCCCTGGTTATTGGGCTGAAGTGGGCTGAGCTTGGGCCTGGTTAATGGGCTGAAGTGGGCTGAGCTTGGGCCTGGTTAATGGGCTGAAGTGGGCTGAGCTTGGCCCTGGTTAATGGGCTGAAGTGGGCTGAGCTTGGGCCTGGTTAATGGACTGAAGTGGGCTGAGCTTGGCCCTGGTTAATGGGCTGAAGTGGGCTGAGCGTGGGCCTGGTAATTGGGCTGAAGTGGGCTGAGCTTGGCCCTGGTTAATGGGCTGAAGTGGGCTGAGCTTGGGCCTCGTTAATGGGCTGAAGTGGACTGAGATTGGGCCAGAGACTGAGGCCTGGGCCTTCTGGCACTGAGCCTGTTTCAGCTTCCTGCACCTCTGCAGCCAGGAGACGTTCCACAAACGGTACTGTCCTGGCTGTACTGTCTCACTCTCTGTCTCACTAGGTTCAGCTTTCTTTGTTTCTGTCCTCTTTTCTATTTTTTCCCTTTTATTTATTTCCTTTCTTCTTTCGTTCTTTCTATCTTTTTTCATCAGTCCACTGTTTTTTCCAGTTTCCTTTTGAACATATCCTACTCATTGTCTCTCTCTCTCTGTCTGTCTGAGTAGAGGTATATACTCTGTGGGGCCTGCTGCTGCCTCCTCCTCTCTCCTCCTCTCTCCCCCTGTGCCTCTGCTCCCAGTATTTGGGTATATATTTAACACCCCTGTGTGAGGCCTGGCGAGAGCGCCTGGGAAATGGAAAGTAAAACAAGCGTGCCCTCTCTCCCGGCCCTTTGGAGCTGGCCTGCTATAAATACCTCAGGGTGGCGCGCCAGTCCCATTGCCAGTGGCATGGGAACCTCTCTCCCTCCTCAGGCCCAGCGCTAGGGCCACCGGGGTCCAGTCTGGGAAGGCTCTAGCCAGCGGGTATCCATAGGAGGGGGGCAGAGCAGGACAGGGTGGGGTAGAGTGGAAGGTCTTCCTCTTCTTAATTGTATTTCTGTTTCTTGTGACTCTGAGGAGCATCACTGTCTTTCATCCATGGCTGCCTCCGCTCTGTGGTTCGTCTCCCTGTTCAAAAGACTTCATGTATACTGCATTTAAGCTGTTTTGCTTTATGAAGATTGTATGAATATGTGCTTTTCAAAGTGTTAAAAAAAGAAATCCCCTTTTCTTCACTCTGGTGAGGCGTTTGTTTTGTTACTCCCCCCAAAAATTGATTTAGACTTTTCAAAGGTTTGTTCTTCACAGTGCTGTCTCCTTGTGTCGGTGCGAGACAGGTTTGGCTCATATTTTCAGAGTTTGAGGTAATAGTTTTAAACTGACAGACTAAACATCTCTCTCCTTGGCTGTTCCACTTCTGCAGAGTAAATAGTTTTCCTCTCACACACAGACGTACACACACACATATAAACACACACATACACACCGTAGGTGACTGGCTTAGTCTAATGATTCTTTCTTCACGGTTTGAAGGGGGTGTAGAGCTTGTGGTGTTGTCAGTTTAAGAAATATGGGTAGAGGGACTCTTAAGAGGGTTTGCGTAAGTTCTCCCCTTCTCTCGCTCTCTTTCTTTCTGGAATCAGACATTTTCGGTTACATTTCGTCGTTGTCTGAGCAAAACCTCGGAACAAAATGTTTGCCCTTTTTCCTTTTTTTTTATTTGTATTTTTACATTTGTTGACATCAGTAGCATCCTTCAATGTACTCTGAAAATGTTGTGACTCTAAGACCAAGACCATCTATTCAAAACAGCTTCTAAAGTTTCATAATGTTCATTAATGGGATTCTTTTTTTGATTTCCTGAAAAGTTGATATTTTGGAGATGAGGTTTTCATCAGACAGCGACGCTATACTACACAGGGAACTCAAAACATTGACACAAACTTCCTCATGTCATCTGTTCTACTGACTCTGTGTCAGCTGTGACAATACCTGGAGCCAACAACATGTTGTTTATGAGTCCCCACTCCTGTTCTAACAGGATCACTAACAATTAGAATATTTATTTTTCAGTTCATAATAAAATCCCTAATATTTTGCATAGAGGTAGGAGACTCCAGGTCTCAAAACGTTTTTTTGTTAGACATATCCACCAACACATTTTCTCTCTTTCAACACACTTTCCCCTGAATTTATAGATTTTATGTCTCTCTATTCCTCCTCTACTCTTTTCCTCACACCTTTTGGCTTTCTCTCTCCCTCTTCTCCTTCCTCTCTCCTTCTCTTACAAGGCACACTTGTTATTTCTTCATACAAGGTCCCGTAATTAAGTTTGACATAAGCACAGGGATTAAATATGCGGTTTGGGAGGGGGAGAAAGGAGCTCTGTTACAATCTCAAGGCCAGCTGTAAAATATAACCAGATTGGAACCACTTGGAGCTGGAAAGTTTGGGAAAGGTGCCTAGACTGTAGCTGTGTGTTCAAACAACAACGGGATCTGAGTCCACTGAAGCTGGACGCAGCCAAAAGGCAACTAACTCCCCTGCCAACAGACTACTACTAACACCCCAGCCAAAACACTACTAACACCCCAGCCAAAACACTACTAACACCCCAGTCAAAACACTACTAACACCCCAGCCAAAACAATACTAACTCCCTGGCTAAAAGACTACCAAGTACCCAGCCAAAAGACTACGAGCTCTCTGGCCAAAAGACTACCCCGTCCAATGACAAAAACACTGCTAACTCCCTGGCCAAAAGATGACTAACTCCCCAGCCAAATACTACTGCCTTTCCATCCAAAAGACTCCTACTTCCAACCAAAATACTACTGCCTTTCCTTCCAAAAGACTCCTACTTCCAACCAAAATACTACTGCCTTTCCTTCCAAAAGACTCCTACTTCCAACCAAAGTACTACTGCCTTTCCTTCCAAAAGACTCCTACTTCCAACCAAAATACTACTGCCTTTCCATCCAAAAGACTCCTACTTCCAACCAAAATACTACTGCCTTTCCTTCCAAAAGACTCCTACTTCCAAACAAAATACTACTGCCTTTCCTTCCAAAAGATTCCTACTTCCAACCAAAATACTACTGCCTTTCCATCCAAAAGACTCCTACTTCCAACCAAAATACTACTGCCTTTCCTTCCAAAAGACTCCTACTTCCAACCAAAATACTACTGCCTTTCCTTCCAAAAGACTCCTACTTCCAACCAAAGTACTACTGCCTTTCCTTCCAAAAGACTCCTACTTCCAACCAAAATACTACTGCCTTTCCATCCAAAAGACTCCTACTTCCAACCAAAGTACTACAGCCTTTCCATCCAAAAGACTCCTACTTCCAACCAAAATACTACTGCCTTTCCATCCAAAAGACTCCTACTTCCAACCAAAATACTACTGCCTTTCCTTCCAAAAGACTCCTACTTCCAACCAAAATACTACTGCCTTTCCTTCCAAAAGACTCCTACTTCCAACCAAAATACTACTGCCTTTCCTTCCAAAAGACTCCTACTTCCAACCAAAATACTACTGCCTTTCCATCCAAAAGACTCCTACTTCCAACCAAAGTACTACAGCCTTTCCATCCAAAAGACGCCTACTTCCAACCAAAATACTACTGCCTTTCCATCCAAAAGACTCCTACTTCCAACCAAAATACTACTGCCTTTCCTTCCAAAAGACTCCTACTTCCAACCAAAATACTACTGCCTTTCCTTCCAAAAGACTCCTACTTCCAACCAAAGTACTACTGCCTTTCCTTCCAAAAGACTCCTACTTCCAACCAAAATACTACTGCCTTTCCATCCAAAAGACTCCTACTTCCAACCAAAGTACTACAGCCTTTCCATCCAAAAGACGCCTACTTCCAACCAAAATACTACTGCCTTTCCTTCCAAAAGACTCCTACTTCCAACCAAAGTACTACTGCCTTTCCTTCCAAAAGACTCCTACTTCCAACCAAAATACTACTGCCTTTCCATCCAAAAGACTCCTACTTCCAACCAAAGTACTACAGCCTTTCCATCCAAAAGACGCCTACTTCCAACCAAAATACTACTGCCTTTCCATCCAAAAGACTCCTACTTCCAACCAAAATACTACTGCCTTTCCTTCCAAAAGACTCCTACTTCCAACCAAAATACTACTGCCTTTCCTTCCAAAAGACTCCTACTTCCAACCAAAATACTACTGCCTTTCCTTCCAAAAGACTCCTACTTCCAACCAAAATACTACTGCCTTTCCTTCCAAAAGACTCCTACTTCCAACCAAAATACTACTGCCTTTCCATCCAAAAGACTCCTACTTCCAACCAAAGTACTACAGCCTTTCCTTCCAAAAGACTCCTACTTCCAACCAAAATACTACTGCCTTTCCATCCAAAAGACTCCTACTTCCAACCAAAATACTACTGCCTTTCCTTCCAAAAGACTCCTACTTCCAACCAAAATACTACTGCCTTTCCTTCCAAAAGACTCCTACTTCCAACCAAAGTACTACTGCCTTTCCTTCCAAAAGACTCCTACTTCCAACCAAAATACTACTGCCTTTCCATCCAAAAGACTCCTACTTCCAACCAAAGTACTACAGCCTTTCCATCCAAAAGACGCCTACTTCCAACCAAAATACTACTGCCTTTCCTTCCAAAAGACTCCTACTTCCAACCAAAGTACTACTGCCTTTCCTTCCAAAAGACTCCTACTTCCAACCAAAATACTACTGCCTTTCCTTCCAAAAGACTCCTATTTCCAACCAAAATACTACTGCCTTTCCTTCCAAAAGACTCCTACTTCCAACCAAAATACTACTGCCTTTCCTTCCAAAAGACTCCTACTTCCAACCAAAATACTGCACATTTTTCAGCCAAAATACTATCACCAACCCACTCAAAATAATACTACAGAGCCAAAGTACTATGATCTCCCAAGTGAAAAACCTTACCACAGCCAATGCCTCGTTGTGAAAGTAAGGAAAGTAAGAGCAGTGGTAAACAGTGTGTTTCTGGCCTCTCTATAGGAGAATGGAGAATGGAAAGCCATTTCACATGCTATCACTCAATCACTGACACCAAATATAGAAATATGGGTTAAGATCAGCCCCCAGTGCACTGAGCGTGTCTCTGGGATTTTCCTCTGTTGTGAACTCTGAGAGGTCTCACATGGAACTTTGCATTCTTAAATAACTCTGGCAAAACGCTCTAATCTTAATGAGTCTGAACAGCAAATCTCTCATCTGAAGCAAAAAGGATTAGGAATGGGGGAAAAAGGCTGCCGTTCCACTTTGATGAATTGTGTTTAGAAAATCCCTGGGCATGAAGTTCTCCTGATGAACAAAGCGTTAGGAGAGAACGGATGCTTTTAAACAACACAACTTATCTGAGAAAAACAGAACACGCATTTAAGGGAAAATACAAAGGCAAAGCTGATTCGTCGCCTCTGCTGATAAAAGTAGCTAACTCTTTTCACAATCCACTTAGCTGGTTGGGGAAATCAAGCCCAAAGTAGCTTTGCACAAATTATGTGCATTATGTTCTCAGTGCTATATCATGGCTGTGTTTATTTATTTTGTGTGATGACGCACTGTGCTATTGTTAAACGTAAATATATGAATTGATCATTTTCTGCTTCTTGGTTGAAGCCCTATAAATAGCTGTCAGTGATGAAAAAGGGGTTAATGAATCAGAATAGATAAGAGCATAGAAATATTGTTTCAAACTGCTGCAAAACTGTACTGCATTCAGTAATTCTGCCTGCCCACCCCTACTTCTCCAATACAACTCAACATGTTCTCAGCCAGGGTAGAAATACACCTAAGTAGCTAATCTGAGGAAGTATTTATTTGAATTTGATGAATACATCTTTGATGATATATTAATGAATCCAAATCAAGGCAGCGCTGCATTGACTCTATTAATTAAACCACCATGTCATTTCCCAAAACAGCCTTCCTGAGAGTTAGAGGTTATCGAAGCGAGCCCCTGGCTAGTTCACAAAATGCAGAATACAAAAAAAGCCTCAGTGCACTGGGGCCTGCTCTTGGTTCCCCAATAAATCCCTCCCCAACTCCCTCCAACCCCCTTATGCCTTTGGAAAAGTAATGAGAATGCCCCATCATGCCAGATCTCTGGTCCTGAAATAGATAGGAATATCACAAAGGTGATCCTCCTCAGGATGTGTATGGTGCAGACAGAGTGCGAGAGAGTCAGGGTGTGTATGGTGCAGACAGAGTGCCAGAGTGTCAGGATGTGTATGGTGCAGACAGAGTGCCAGAGTGTCAGGATGTGCATGGTGCAGACAGAGTGATAGAGAGTCAGGGTGTGTATGGTGCAGACAGAGTGACAGAGAGTCAGGGTGTGTATAGTGCAGGCAGAGTGCCAGAGAGTCAGGGTGTGTATGGTGCAGACAGAGAGCCAGAGAGTCAGGATGTGAATGGTGCAGACAGAGTGCCAGAGAGTCAGGATGTGTATGGTGCAGACAGAGTGCCAGAGAGTCAGGATGTGCATGGTGCAGACAGAGTGCTAGAGTGTCAGGATGTGTGTGGTGCAGACAGAGAGCCAGAGTGTCAGGATGTGTATGGTGCAGACAGAGTGCCAGAGAGTCAGGATGTGTATGGTGCAGACAGAGTGCCAGAGTGTCAGTGTGTGTATGGTGCAGACAGAGTGCCAGAGTGTCAGGATGTGTATGGTGCAGACAGAGTGCCAGAGTGTCAGTGTGTGTATGGTGCAGACAGAGTGCCAGAGAGTCAGGATGTTTATGGTGCAGATAGAGTGCCAGAGAGTCAGGATGTGTATGGTGCAGACAGAGTGCTAGAGTGCCAGAGTGTCAGTGTGTGTATGGTGCAGACAGAGTGCCAGAGAGTCAGGATGTTTATGGTGCAGACAGAGTGCCAGAGAGTCAGGATGTGCATGGTGCAGACAGAGTGCTAGAGTGCCAGAGTGTCAGTGTGTGTATGGTGCAGACAGAGTGCCAGAGAGTCAGGATGTTTATGGTGCAGACAGAGTGCCAGAGAGTCAGGGTGTGTATAGTGCAGGCAGAGTGCCAGAGAGTCAGGGTGTGTATGGTGCAGACAGAGAGCCAGAGAGTCAGGATGTGAATGGTGCAGACAGAGTGCCAGAGAGTCAGGATGTGCATGGTGCAAACAGAGTGCCAGAGAGTCAGGATGTGTATAGTGCAGACAGAGTGCCAGAGAGTCAGGATGTGTATGGTGCAGACAGAGTGCCAGAGTGTCAGTGTGTGTATGGTGAAGACAGAGTGCCAGAGAGTCAGGATGTGTATGGTGCAGACAGAGTGCTAGAGAGTCAGGATGTGTATGGTGCAGACAGAGTGCCAAAGAGTCAGGATGTGTGTGGTGCAGACAGAGTGCCAGAGAGTCAGGGTGTGTAATGGTGCAGACAGAGTGCCAGAGTGTCAGTGTGTGTATGGTGCAGACAGGGTGCCAGAGTGTCAGTGTGTGTATGGTGCAGACAGAGTGCCAGAGTGTCAGTGTGTGTATGGTGCAGACAGAGTGCCAGAGTGTCAGTGTGTGTATGGTGCAAACAGAGTGCCTGAGAGTCAGGATGTGTATAGTGCAGACAGAGTGCCAGAGAGTCAGGATGTGTATGGTGCAGACAGGGTGCCAGAGAGTCAGGGTGTGTATGGTGCAGACAGAGTGCCAGAGAGTCAGGATGTGTATGGTGCAGACAGAGTGCGAGAGTGTCAGTGTGTGTATGGTGCAAACAGAGTGCCAGAGAGTCAGGATGTGTATAGTGCAGACAGAGTGCCAGAGAGTCAGGATGTTTATGGTGCAGATAGAGTGCCAGAGAGTCAGGATGTGTATGGTGCAGACAGGGTGCCAGAGAGTCAGGATGTGTATGGTGCAGACAGAGTGCCAGAGTGTCAGTGTGTGTATGGTGCAAACAGAGTGCCAGAGAGTCAGGATGTGTATAGTGCAGACAGAGTGCCAGAGAGTCAGGATGTGTATGGTGCAGACAGAGTGCCAGAGTGTCAGTGTGTGTATGGTGCAGACAGAGTGCCAGAGAGTCAGGATGTTTATGGTGCAGATAGAGTGCCAGAGAGTCAGGTTGTGTATGGTGCAGACAGAGTGCCAGAGTGTCAGGATATGTATGGTGCAGACAGAGTGCCAGAGTGTCAGGGTGTGTATGGTGCAGACAGAGTGCCAGAGAGTCAGGGTGTGTATGGTGCAGACGGAGTGCCAGAGAGTCAGGATGTGTATGGTGCAGACAGAGTGCCAGAGTGTCAGTGTGTGTATGGTGGAGACAGAGTGCCAGAGTGTCAGGATGTGTATGGTGCAGACAGAGTGCCAGAGTGTCAGTGTGTGTATGGTGCAGACAGAGTGCCAGAGAGTCAGGATGTTTATGGTGCAGATAGAGTGCCAGAGAGTCAGGATGTGTATGGTGCAGACAGAGTGCTAGAGTGCCAGAGTGTCAGTGTGTGTATGGTGCAGACAGAGTGCCAGAGAGTCAGGATGTTTATGGTGCAGACAGAGTGCCAGAGAGTCAGGATGTGTATGGTGCAGACAGAGTGCCAGAGTGTCAGGATATGTATGGTGCAGACAGAGTGCCAGAGAGTCAGGGTGTGTATGGTGCAGACAGAGTGCCTGAGAGTCAGGGTGTGTATGGTGCAGACGGAGTGCCAGAGAGTCAGGATGTGTATGGTGCAGACAGAGTGCCAGAGAGTCAGGATGTGCATGGTGCAAACAGAGTGCCAGAGAGTCAGGATGTGTATAGTGCAGACAGAGTGCCAGAGAGTCAGGATGTGTATGGTGCAGACAGAGTGCCAGAGTGTCAGTGTGTGTATGGTGAAGACAGAGTGCCAGAGAGTCAGGATGTGTATGGTGCAGACAGAGTGCCAGAGAGTCAGGATGTGTATGGTGCAGACAGAGTGCCAGAGAGTCAGGATGTGTATGGTGCAGACAGAGTGCCAGAGAGTCAGGATGTGCATGGTGCAGACAGAGTGCTAGAGTGTCAGGATGTGTATGGTGCAGACAGGGTGCCAGAGTGTCAGTGTGTGTATGGTGCAGACAGAGTGCCAGAGTGTCAGTGTGTGTATGGTGCAGACAGAGTGCCAGAGTGTCAGTGTGTGTATGGTGCAAACAGAGTGCCTGAGAGTCAGGATGTGTATAGTGCAGACAGAGTGCCAGAGAGTCAGGATGTGTATGGTGCAGACAGGGTGCCAGAGAGTCAGGGTGTGTATGGTGCAGACAGAGTGCCAGAGAGTCAGGATGTGCATGGTGCAGACAGAGTGCCAGAGTGTCAGTGTGTGTATGGTGCAGACAGAGTGCCAGAGTGTCAGTGTGTGTATGGTGCAAACAGAGTGCCAGAGAGTCAGGATGTGTATAGTGCAGACAGAGTGCCAGAGAGTCAGGATGTTTATGGTGCAGATAGAGTGCCAGAGAGTCAGGATGTGTATGGTGCAGACAGGGTGCCAGAGAGTCAGGATGTGTATGGTGCAGACAGAGTGCCAGAGAGTCAGGATGTGTATGGTGCAGACAGAGTGCCAGAGTGTCAGTGTGTGTATGGTGCAAACAGAGTGCCAGAGAGTCAGGATGTGTATAGTGCAGACAGAGTGCCAGAGAGTCAGGATGTGTATGGTGCAGACAGAGTGCCAGAGTGTCAGTGTGTGTATGGTGCAGACAGAGTGCCAGAGTGTCAGGATGTTTATGGTGCAGACTGGGTGCCAGAGTGTCAGGATATGTATGGTGCAGACAGAGTGCCAGAGTCAGGATGTGTATGGTGCAGACAGAGTGCCAGAGAGTCAGGATTTGTGTGGTGCAGACAGAGTGCCAGAGTGCCAGAGTGTCAGTGTGTGCAGACAGAATACCAGAGAGTCAGGATGTGTATGGTGCAGACAGAGTGCCAGAGAGTCAGGGTGTGTATGGTGCAGACAGAGTGCCAGAGAGTCAGGATGTGTATGGTGCAGACAGAGTGCCAGAGAGTCAGGATGTGTATGGTGCAGACAGAGTGCCAGAGAGTCAGGATGTGTATGGTGCAGACAGAGTGCCAGAGTGTCAGTGTGTGTATGGTGCAAACAGAGTGCCAGAGAGTCAGGATGTGTATAGTGCAGACAGAGTG